>NW_010156035.1:20735-51569 GCF_000695765.1 Mesitornis unicolor
TTCCCTATTATAGATTTAAAACAACACCTATTGAAATATGAACAAGGCATTTTAGTAATGATAACTCTAACGACAAGCTCTCATTAACAGATCCTGTACTTCTCCCAGCCTCCAAGACGACGATCAACAGATCTGCAGCTGAAAACAAGGTTGGTTTTCAGCTCAAGCCCCCAGCAGCCAAGAACGAGCCCCCATCCATGGAAATAACCTGACACTGCAACCCAGCAGGGCAGAATGGTGACTGGGATGGGCCACGCACCTTCATCTCTCTTTAAAGAAGCATAAGAATATAGAAAAACAAGTTATGGAAAACAAGTTTGTCACATGAAGATGTGTGTTTTACCAGGGGAATTCCCCCAGATGAAGGTACCTCAGGCTGGTGCAACTTTAAGGCCCTGCAAACCCTCGTCTGCCCACTCAACCCTGTGAAATCCCTGGACCTCTCATACCAGGGCTGTTAAGCTGAAGACTGGGGGTAGTTTTTATTGCTAACTTTCCCCTGGAAATCAAATTGAAGAGACTTCCCAAGGTAAATTATACACTTGAGCTGCTGTATTTCTTTCCTCATTTTCAGATCTCAAATCAATTTTGGTTACTTTATTTTCATTATCAGCACAGAGAAGTGTCTGAGTGACTGCCATCCAAAATACATCAGGACATGTGGCACGGCACTCATCCTTCGCACGCAGTGACACCGTGGGTATGCAGTCTGCTGCTCAGAGCATTTCATCTATTTTTACCTCTGGGTTGCTTCAAATGAAAAATATTCTGTACACAAACTGCGTATTGCTGCTCGCAGACCTGTCAGTTATATTTATTTCACAGGCAGTTCAAGAGATGACGTAAACTGATTTGCCGGTAAGATTTTACTACAAGCTATCAAAGTCTTAAGCAGATACTATCTATAACTATTCACTTTCATCCTTGCAGCCACCAACTTGTTCTCCCAGTACCAACAGCTTCAAGACACCCCCGACTGCCTGCAGTCATCAGCCGGGCACTGGGAGAAAGCCAGGCTCATCATGAGAAACATTCAACTCAAGATGGTCATGGGCAAACCTCAAAGGGAGCCTTTGCTCCCGCTATACCATGGGAGTGCACAGGGGCACCCAGACCTAAAACCCTGCCCTCTTCCTCCATGTGGTAACCTGACTCGTGGACTTACCTGCACTTGGCCATTGGAAGGGTAAGAGATATGGCAGCTTGAGCTGAGAAGTATCCAAGTGTCCACAAGAATTTGGGAATGGCTACTAGGACCCATCTGTGTATTTGAAAGCAAACAGCTCCCTGGACTGCACATCTTCCACTAAGCTCCCCTCTGGGATGACTTACTCCTGCCAAATGATTCCGTTTTAACAGAGGCTGATTTGGGAAAAGCCTACGTAATCAATTGGCAAAGCGTCATTGTTATATTGAGGCTTACGGAGATATTAGGAATTATTACCACTCTGTGCGAGCAATCTGTGCATATGGCATTGATTTCCAGAGCAAAAAAAGACACATCAGTTGCTTTTTTTCAGGCCATAGGTGGCCCAGGGTACAAAACTTGGGGGTTCCTCTGTGAGCACCCGACTGGCCCCGCATGAGCCTCAGCATCTGCCCGCAGCCCCAGCAGCAGCTTCACTGCAAACCTCAGTGGCTCCAGTCCTGCTCCAGACACAGGTAAAGTGCTTGGCAAATTTAGCTTAGGGTATGACCCCTGGCCAATATTTTATGGTAGCAACAGGTCGGTCCTCAGAAAACTGAGGATAAAACTATTTTCAGCTGTGGCATATGAGCAATTAAAGCAGAATCCATTAAAATGACAAGGCATGAGAGAGGGTGCAGAACCCTGTGAAGTTACTTTGGTTTAAGAATATATTCGACTATTTCTACATGTGAATCTGGTCTGAAGAGAAATATCTCTCTATCTAGTATTAAGGGATTTCTGCAGTGTTTAAAAGGAACTACTTAAAAATGTAAATTTGACTACAAGATACAAGCACGTTGTATACAAATACACACATTTGCATTTCATTCCCTAAATTGTATTTACATTCACTTTTTCATGCATTCATTGCTGTGCAATTGTTAAAAGTGTTGCCAATTAAGCCTTAATCCAGCCGTAATAAAATATAATAGCAAAAAATAAAATCTACTTCCTCGAAAGTTGTATGAGGTCCCAAAAGCTGAAGCTCAATGAAAAACCTACATCATTGCAGTTCATAAATATACTTATTCCTATTGCATCACTCCCCTCTTACTCTATGGTGTCTTTAAAACACACGCTCATAACCAGCACCCGGGATTCCCAAAAGGGATATACATATAAAATTTTGGGTGCAATCAGCTTTTGCATGCGATAAATGATGTGCACAGAAAAGTAAAAAAATGCTCCCCCTCGTGAAGTATTAAAGCACCATCTTCTGTAACAGCCCACTCTTGCCCTGTGCTTCTCCTCACCTAACAGCCATGGGCTATGGGAAACTCCTCCTCTTCTGCTCCTGTGGCACGACCTGGTCAATACCCAGCGCAGGCGATCCCCCAGCACCCTGCAGGTGGGCTCTGGGTTTCCCTCCGTACGCTGCTCCGGCTGCCACCGCCTGCCTCTCCTGAGGCCCCGCGCAGCCCTGCTTGGCTGCCTTCAGCAGCAGTCAAACGTCTTCTGTTGCTTGCTGAGCACTGACATGTGTTGCTGTGGTGAGCCTGGCAAGGAGCTTTGCTTCCAGCTGAGAAATCTTCAACTCTTCCTCATATCACAGATTGGATTTGCTGTTGCTCAAGAGTCAGCACAGCTCAACTGTTAAGCTTGCTCAGAAAAAAATGCAGCATCTTGATGTTTAAAAAACAAACAAAAACAAACAAAATCAAACAAAAGCAGGGGAGGAATTTCTTCTTAAACTCCCACAAAGCATCCTGCTGTCCTCTCTAACCACAAGTTACATCAGACAGCCTCTGCTTCCCAACTTCAGTCTCAGGGCGGCTTCTCATGGCTTTGCAATACAAACTTACTGAATTCACTATGATTTCACAAGCACCTTCCTGTTCACAGAGCTACACTCACAGATACAGCACGGTACTCGCGATGCCCTTCTCCATGCCCACAATAAAAATGAGTTCCCTCCTGCACTAATGAGAACAACCTGAAGGCCACATTAATTACACCAGAGTGGGACTATTGCTTTTTGCACGACAGCTTCACTAGAAAATCCTTGGGATAAAGTGGAAATGATGCTCCAGATCTGCTGCTTCTCTCCCATCTCTTCTCCAAGCATCTTGGATGTTTCTTCTGGTAGATGAAGCCATTTCTAGAAATCGCTTCTGAAAGTCATCAGGACGTACATCCAGGGTACGATCCCTTGGGGCTCTGCCCAAACCACACATGGGTTTGGACAAACTGCAAGTTCTCCCTCTCGGTAAAGCAGTTGCACGTAACATATTTTACTACATGGCATCACTTTGCACACATTCTCTATACTACCATGACTTCTTACGTGGAAATATTGTACAAAGTAGGTGCAAGATTGTACTTTTTAAGGCTGTCCTCTACAGATGGCAGAAACTTGGGAAAATGGCCAGCATTTTCTTTTGAAAAGCTGGCTACTGAAGCTTCAGCTATTAGGCAGCTATTAGCATCTTCATTTGCAACTGTCGCATAAAGGCATTACACAAAAGGTACATGAAGGTGGTTATTCAAGCGTGCATGCTTTCTAACTCACAGAGGAAAAAGTGCTTGCTTTAAGACAATAAATAGGACACATTTTGAGCAGCAAAATTTACAGGGTTAGTTTGCAATGCTCACCTGCAGCTTTTAGATACTTTTTTATTGGCACAAAAGGAAACTGCCTCCTGCTCCTCCTCCTCCTCCTCCCCTCCCTCACTGCAGAAAATAAAATTTCTGGCCCTAAAAGAGCAATAATGCCAAGGGTGCCTCAAAGCCCCCACTGGGCTGGGGACACCAGAGCTCTTCCACCAAAGCACAGGATACCAGGAAATAACCAGCAGCAAAAGAGACAGAAGAACGTGGAGATGGGGAGAAGAGGCCGATGAGTAGCAGTGAAAGCCAGGGGTTTGCATCGCGAGCAGCACGCACAGCATCCCACCTGCCCGCCAAGCTGCTGAGGACTTGCCACCTGTCTGCTTATAGAAAGCGTCTTCCAGCTTATAATTAACAGCTTGGAAACTGGTCTATAATATCAAACTCTAAATCAGCACTTCATGCTGACATACCATATGCCATCATGTACTTAGGTAGTCACCAAAAGTGTTAACAGCGATTATTTAAGAATTATTACAGTTTAGTCATGCAGAGAATCCCTTCTTGCATCAACTCAAACCCTCCGAGCTGAGAATTGCTTTTATAAACTGCATTTTTCCACAAATTTTCAATCTTATTTTACGCTCTTTAACTCTTTTAATTTTATTTTGTTTTAAAACGACACACTTGATTACTGAGATATTAATTTACAGTGGTGTTTTGAGGGGAAATTACTTCACAGAACTAAAATTAAAAGGTATGAGTTACTCTCCTTCATAAACTTCTTCATTTTTTATGGCTTAAAAGGGATTTAATACTTTATTGAAATTCTGAACACCAGTACCTCACCTGAGTAGTCTCCCAGCAGTAAATTCTCCTAAATGTTCCCTGTTTAGTTAAGGATTAAACCCTTGTTGAACAGTAATAGCTAACTACAGCGTGCCTATCACCTCCCCATATTGGTTATCATCGATCAGTGCTGGGCTACTTCAACAATTTCTATGCTAATGCACACAATTTAAAGAGTTTGGCACTTCCGTTACAAAAAGTATTAAAAATAAGAAAGACAATCTGGAAAGATGGACTTAATAGCTCCAAGAAAAAATACCCCAAAATGCAATCTCCAGTAATGCATGGAAACAGAGGAGACGTGTGGAAGTGACCAAGGAGACGTATGGAGGTGACCGATGACATGCAAAGTGGGACAGGGAGATCTTCTAGATTACCCCAGGATACGCAGCAGAGAGACAGAGGAAGAAATAAAACAGATGATGCTCTTAGACACATTAACAGAGAAAACATGACCTTCTGGGAGTGAATTTTTCACACGATTGTGCAAGAGTCTGCAAGACACGAGGATGAGAGGAGCTGGCAGAGGGCTCCAGCAAGGGGCAGGATTCCCAGGGGTAAAGCACTGCCACAACCGGGACGAGGATGTGCCTTCTATATAAGACAGGAGAGTTGGCTATAGAGCACCTGTATGGTCTGGGAAACAGCCCAGCCACCGCTTACTCACCCGGCTCATCCTTGTGCCCTGTGGGACAACAGCAACGCAGGGGACAGCACGTGAAAAGAAAGGTTTAGAAGGAAGCTGAAGCTTTTTCGTTATTAGTGCAGATGTCATCACACTGCTGAACTTGGCAGTACATAAAGCCATAAAACATACTGAACAGAGTTCAGCTGAAGGACTGTAAGTATCTAAATTATTTTTTCATACTCGGAAGATATCCAGACAAGCTTAGTAATCCCAGTCTTCCCTGTTTGAGAGCTCTCTGTAGACTTTTTTCCCCTCGCTGCATGGCAATATTAACAGCTTGAGGTGAGCTGCTGAAGAGCTTTGCAGTGGGGGAGCGTGGAGACTCCAAGCTCATGACTGGGTGGGAATGCCACTTTCTGTCACCTTCCCTGCAGCCCTGCCCCAGCATCACCTGCTGGAAGATGGGACATGGCCTATTTTGAGGAGGCTGCAGTAAAGGGCAGGGTAATAACGGTGCTGCTGGGACCATAGGGATTTGCAATGGTTTGCTAGCTCTCAAATCACCTCTGCAACTTCCCTCATCCCAGTCTCCAAAACCAACCATTTCACATGGGCTGGTTTCTCCCAGATCAGCCATTCAAACTCCTCCTGTGGTCAGCTCAAGGCCTTTTTTAACACCAAGAATAACTGCGTTGTTCTCTCTGAAGGGTGATTTTCTAAGGGCACAAGGTGCAGACCTTCAAATAGCACCCAAGCTTCTTCTCCTGCCTCAACCTGTGACTGGTTTTCCACCCAAGCACCGCATCTTCTCAGTGTTTCTTTCGTTCAGCAGAACCAAGGAAACCCCATCCTGTCTCCTGGTGCTGATGACTATTTAGAGCATTTGACCACCACACCTGGGAAGAGCATACACAGAAAACCAGTCACAGTAGAAAACTCCCAGAGTGCTCTCAGCCCTTTCATCAGAGAGCAAAGTGCATAAAAATCTGCACAGAAGAGCCTTTTCTAGCTCACTGGTGGGCTTAAGTATGGCAACATGCAAAGGTTTGCATCACTCGCTCTGGGAAACTGATTTTTCAAGCTGATGCATATAATAAGTATATATACAAAGAAAAAAATTATAGTGCATAAACCCACACAGAAGCTTGAAAATAAAAATTAAGGAGCAGAAGGGAGAGCTCGTTCCCATGGATTTCCTCCAGTGGAACGGGCAGACCTGGGAGGCTGCAATCAGCACTGACACAGGCTCTGCCTCGGATGAAGAACGTACAAATAAAGAAGTAGTAATTAGATTAATCAAGTAGGGAACTATTTAGCATCTAATTAAAATACCTAACTTCAAAACAGACTGCTAAAAACGGGCCAATAATGCCCAGGCAGAAAATAAACAGCCTATTTTGTTTTTATTTTGTGCTTTCCATTGCATGCGTGATGTCACCCACCTGCCAGGCTGCCCGTCCCACAGCCACATCCACGCCACATCTCTGGATTCCTTGAAACCTAGGACCCCTTGGACCGAAACTGCTGAGAAGATCCCTTATCGCAGGAAGAACATACAGAAAAGCATTAATCGGCCTTAAAAAAGGGCACGTCAATTCTCCTCCCTGTTCTACGCTAACAAAGATTTATTTTTCCATTTATCTGCACCTTTGCCTGGATCAATCGAGCACGGAGCAAAGACTGTGTGTGGCACAGTGACTTTTTATAGTCGGTGGGAGCAGGGAGCTGTGACACGAGAGTTACTGGCTTGACAAAATCCTGCTTGGGTCACCTCTGCTATTAAAATCTGGGGAGAATCCATGGTATTCAGACACAGGAAAATCAAAGCTTGCAGTTTCTCCCTGTTACAGGTGCTAAATTCCTACAAACAGCCTTTCCTGACAGTAAGTAATTTTCATCATTGAGCTCACGCTTTCCACAAAGGTAACTGTAAACTGCCAGTGGAAATATAATGGCAATAGACCAGTAGCTAATATTTCACTTAATTCTGTGCTTTTCATCATGAAACATTCAGGAGTTTGTTTGTGTTTTTTCCTACTGTAACAAGCACCAAGCCACATGCAAAAAGGAAAGAAAAATTAAGACCAACATCTTCCAAAGCGCTCAGGAGGTTCCTCACTCCGCATTATTTACCCCTGACCTCTGACTAGAGGATATATGTCAGTGCTAAGCATTTTCTTTTAAACCTTTTAAAAAAATATTAAATCAGGTGCTCACTTGTACCTTAGAAACACACACAACTTAATGCAGCATATAAAGGCAGGACTTAGCATAGGAACTAAATCACAGATAAGTCTCCTGCTTACTCAGTATTTGAAATGTCTCAGTAGGCATAAACCTCACTTGGCTTGGCTTTAGACAACACTTATGCACTCAAAATCTCACTCAGCCCAAGATTGTAAGTTAAAACATTATTTCTACAACAGTTTAAACCGTTTTCTACAACACACTGAGATCGATTATTTTTTACCTTTCTTAAACAAGATTTTTAGAAGATTTTCCAACTGCATCATTCAAAAGCCACAGCGGTCTGCAAAATTATCCCTTCTACTGCCAAAAGATGTAATGACCTACAGCCATCTACAGAGTCTGAATGTATTTTTCAATGCCTCTACAAAATGCTTTCCCTGATTTCAGCTAAGTATCACTATTCCTTCGTAAACAAACCAACCTTCACAATCCTATTCACATTTCCTTTTAACTTAGTGACTGTAGATTTCATTTTGACAACAGGTCTGCTTCTGAACTTGGGTAAAGCCACCATGGGTTTTTTGTTCTGCGGGATACAGGCACAGAGCGACCTGACACTGCCTCTACAACGCTCTCTTCTGGTCTCCATCGGTCTTTTTATCCCAACTGCCATTTGCAGTTTCTCTTTCTTCGCTGGCAGCCACGGCTCCAGAAGCAATTGGGAGCTCAGCATCCTGACTGACAGACCCCTCTGCACAGGCACACACTTGAAATATCGTGGAAAAAAATATCCAAGTCAGGATGTCTGCAGTTCTTACGGGCTAAGAAAATCCTCTCAAAGAGCACGGCAGTCTATTGCCTGGCACCAAGAGTATGCTAGGTGACCAAAATGAGAAAATTTGAAGTTTAAATGAATGGGGAAAACCATAGAAATGATAATTTTAAAAAAAATTTAAACACCAAACAAAACCAATATTCCATAGGAAGCATACAAAGATTTGGCGTTCCTAGATCAAAACACGCCATAAAGCATTTTGCAGATGTGGCTCCAGGCTGTTTTCTGATTCAATGAACGTTATGAGATGATGTGAACAAAATGTCAGTAAACAGGTTAAAGATACCTAGAGATGCAGTAATTCCACCCGATTACTTTGAAATGGCAGAGTTCCCCAGCTCCTCGCTGGGGATGACGGCTTTTCCTGGAGCCTTTCTGAGGAGCAAGGAGCCAAGACTGGGGGATTCCAGGCTGCTCTCTTCTTAAGCCAGGTTCCCACAGGCAAGAGTTCTTTGGGGATAAGTGGTAGCATTTTATGTATGTTAATGTCAGGAAACAGTAAGTTATATTACCACATTCCCAGAGCTTAGGTTACCAAAGACTTGCAGGTGTGCAGATAAGCCAGTGCAGCTCAGATGCCATTACACACTAGGTCCACTCATAAAAATATCGAACGGGGCAATGATGCATTTCTTAAACACTTCTCCAATTCTTGATCTTTTTTGAAGCCTCCAATACAAAGCGTTAAGTAGATAAACGTGACCTCCTCTGCTCCGGAGCAAACAGTCTGCATCCAGATTGAGAAGAAAAAGAAGAGCCAAATGTCTGTTCATATTACATGATTAAAAACACCTCAGTCTAAGGTAGAAAAGAGAAAAAAAAAAGGAGAAAAAAAAGAGAATGGTGTTCCTGAACACACAAAAAGCAGCCCTTTGAATAATTTCTATCCATTAGGAAATTACCATCAATTTAAGAAAGTGGTGAAATCTGACTTTAAAAAAAGGGAGGCGGCTGCTGGGGGGGAGCGAGGCTCTGGCAGCCTCCCCAAGCTCGCTGTGGTGGGAGCAGCCCCCCCAAGCTCGCTGTGGTGGGAGCAGCCCCCCCAAGCTCGCTGTGGTGGGAGCAGCCCCCCGTGCTGTCCGTGCCCACGCCACCTCTTGCAAAGGAAAACAAAGCTTTTCAGTTTTAAAAGAGCCAAAGGGATTAGCTATAACCGATGAGTCCAAAACTACAACCGGTTCACAGTTCTAAAGTGAACCCAAAGTAACTGCACTCTGATTTTCACCAACTCATTATGTAAAATAAAACCCAGCTGAAAGCCAGTGTAGGGCCACAAAATGCCTTCATTATCTTGCTGTTCTCTTCCAGTAAAAACGCAGCCAAAATCTCATGGGTTCATAGGGGCTGAGGTTTTTTGTCTTAATAGCCTTTTACTGCCTCGACACTGTACAGCTTCAGCAAGATTCTCTGCCAGTTTGTTTGGACCTAACAAGCTATTTTCCCATTAAACAAAACACAATATGTCCAGGAGAATTAAACATTTTCCACAAGGTCCCATTTTACAGTGACTCCAAAAATGACAATGCCAAATTACGAGTCTGACACAGATGCTTTCCAGATGTGCTGAGCATCTCATGTTGGAGGCAGACTTCCTCCAAAATGCCATCCGAGCTGTAGCTGTCACGTTTAGGTAGGTTGACTCCTGAGTTTCTGCTTCTGGGAAAATATTCTTATGAATAATTTTCTCCAGAAAATGGTGACATATCTCAGATGCCTACAGCAGGGTGAAGAGGAAACTCTGATGATAACCATTGTATGGAACACACAGGAATGCAGTGGGAAGCCATGGGCGAAGAGGTGCAGCACTGTAAGCATGACTTCCACACTGTATGCCTCTGCTCCAGGTCCTGGTCAGACGAACAAATTGCATGAAAACCACCCAGCATCAGAAACCTGCAGATGATGAAGGGCTCCAGCAGCCCTATATTTTATTAACGCAGATTTCACCGTTCTTGGGACAGAAAGGGCAAATGCAGGAGGGCGATGCCAGCCCAGCAGAGCAGAAGCAGCTGCAGGCACTGGCATGAGTCTGCCCTCAAACAAGGGCTGCATCTGTCAGAGCGCATGAGCTGAACAAAACCACTTGGCTCCAGTTTAGAGCATGGACTTTATGCCCTAAATAATAAATATTCCTTACTCCAACCTCCTTTTCCCCAAGCAGGCATCCCAAGTGATGACTCACCAATTGCATCAAAGCCCATGGGGAAGAAGAGCTCCCTCACCACGCAGCGCTGCACTGCCTCTGCACAGCTTTGGAGGCTTTGGGATGGAGATGACCCTCCAACATCGAGTGAGCAGAAATCTCTACCCCCTGTGCAGTAGCACCCCCTGAAGGCCCTGCCCAGAAGGACCTGAGCACATGAGGCTCACCCCGTGGTCCCCACTGCCACAGTCTTGCACAGCTCCCAGCCAGCTCCCAGCACTTGGAGTCCTTGAGCTGAGTGGGTATTCATGGCACTTGAGATTTTTTTTTCCTCCATTACTCTAGAATTCAAGTGTAAATACTCGAACACTGGCCATATGAAAATAGCACCGTGGCAATTTTCTTCTAGACTGTTTTACAACTCAAGTCAGAGGAATGCAGCAAAATCCAGAGCCTAGTTACCCTTCAAAAACCTTCATGTTACATGGGATATCCCAAGCAAAAATATTTCCTTCTAGATCTTTCTCTCAGAAGAGCCTGAGCACAGCTCTGACTCAAAGAAAGGCCAAACATCAGAGCTTCCTGCAAGCCCACAAGAGATTTTGCTATTTCTACCTGTTTACCTGTAAGGTCCCCAGATGCTACAGTGAGGGGTAACTGTCCACAGCTGGCCCAGCTGCTTATCAGTCTTTGATTGAGTTTCTTTATGTGCAGGTTCTGAGAATCTCATGTCCAAACAAGATTTGCTTTAATTGGCTGTCAGTCCTCCCAGAGGAGCACTAATATGGGGCTTCCACAGCAAGTAACTGCAAATATAAAGTTAAATCTGGTTTTCTGCAAATATTCAGGAACATTTGCTTCCTGGCAACATTCCTGTTAGTAAACCAATTTGCTAAAATATTCATGAACAGCAAACTAAAAGGTCATGGATACAGCCAAAGTGCTCACATACAAAAATACAACTAAATATTCACTGCAAATGTTTTCACAGTATTTGGCTTGCTCTAGATTTAATTGGGGGGGGAAAAAAAGGCAAAGTATAATAATGTCTGGCATTTGGCATCGTGGCTTTCACTAGAAAGCCTCTGGTGAGGACATTGGCCAGTATCACTGTTCATACAGTCGTTCTGTCACCCAGTGACTCCCTCCCACCCAGGGAGGGGAATCAGGAAAAGGAAAGTAGATCCATAGGTTGAAACAGAAACAAATTTAATAAAATAAGAAAAAACAGTATTAATAAAGTATTCATATAAAGTACACAGAGTTATACTGGGCCAATACAGCGGTCACAAGCTGTAATAGTCAAAGTGAGTGGCAGAGTAGTCCGTGGAAGTAGAATGATGGGTGAGATCCTCTTGAGGTGACAGCCATTGAGAAAAGTGGGCTGTGCCCAGCAAACTCCCCAACTTACAGTGAGTGTGGTGTTTATGGTATGGAAGAATTTTGTTGGCCAGCTGGGGGTCAGCTGCCCTGGCTTTTGCTTCCCCCAGCTTCTGCAGCTGGTTAACTCAAAACCGATAAATCACTACAGCAACCTACATACCAGAGCTGGCCAAAAGCTAACCCAAAGTGTCTTATGAGCTTTACTGCCGTGAAATGGAGTGCTGCTACAGTAAAGCTTCACCTGAGCTCTAATAGCAAAGCAAAAGCCCCACGTATGTTTTTTATGTGCTCAAATTCTCTCTCCTGAGCCTTTCTACAACTTGATCGCAACCCTCTGAGAAGGATAAATAAATAAAACCCAACTAAAATTTCAGATATTATTGTGAAATAATTTTTAAAAATAAAATACCTCACATCATTCCTGAATGCAGCATTCACCAAACTCGCAACTAAATTGCCAGTGTGGCAGACAAAAAGCAAGCAAGGAGCGTCCTGGTTTGAGCTAAATAGAACTGATTTTCTATTTAGTGATTTTGTCTTTCAGCTCAGTCTGTTCTAAGTGGCTGAACTTGCTGAAACCAGCAGCATGTTTTTCTAGACACTGCTGCTAGAAGTGGTAACATTCAAGGCCACTGTCACACCATGGGTGCCGTGTCCATCCCTACGGGAGGGGAAGCAGACCCAAATCTGACCAACGAGGTACTGCATCCCACACGAGTCACACTCAGTGTAAAGCCGAGAGATCACGAGGGTCTTGACCCTTCCATCTTGGACCCTGCCTTCTGTCTCGACTCCTTCAATGGCTGAAGTCCGAGCAGACCCTGCTGGTTCATCTGCCTCTGATCCTGATCTGTGTGTTCTGCATCAGCTCCCACTGCTGCTGGGTCTGGACCGGGACTTTTCAAGTGCCCTGCTCTGCAGAACCTCTGGTGACATATACGTCATTGGGGGAGGGTGGGGGGAGGATTTTATATTGGTTTTGTATATATTTCTACATATCTGTGTATATTTCATTATTTTCCTATTTCCATTATTATCCTGTAGTATCAGTATTATTGTTTTATTAAACCTGTCAGTTTTCTTTTCCAACCCGTGAAGTCTCTCTCCCTTATTCTCTTTCTCTTCCCTTCTGGGGAGGGGAGAGGGGTTAATAGAGAGCGTCTGCCCAGGATTTAGTGGCCAGCCCAGCCCTAAACCACGACAAGGAGGGAAGAGGAAAATTCTGAGAGACCCTGACAGGAGATTGCAGTCATTGTGGGAAGACACAAACCCCATGCGTTTTACATGGCAAACCTCTTACAGGTACACCTTTGTTTAGCCCGTCGGGCTGTTGTCAGTGAAAACAGTCCTCACTCAAAACAAAAAAAATTTCTTCCTTTGGACTTGTCACAACAAGAGGCTTTTTACTTTGAAGGTTACATTTAAATATAATTTTAAGTGAGCAAGTTTCTTACTCCACATTGTGCTGTTAGTTTCTCCTCTGCATTTTTAACTGAAAGAGCAGAAGAGGAAAGAGCTGTGGTTTTCTCCATCAGACACGTTCATTACCATGAGGACTTTTATTGTTCAGTAAGATCATTACGAGGTAAGGAGGCTACAATTCCATTTGCAAATCCGCAGTTTTCACTTTCCACTCCAGAACCACAAACCTGAACGTGGGGCAACTCTCTCATGCCAGTACAGCAGCTGGATGGGCTTCAAACCCTGCTGTCCTGTGTGCCAAGGACAGCATAACCCCACACTTAGAGGCATTGCACATCATGGTCCCACCTCTACTGACCACTGCCTGTTGCATCCCTGCTCGGGCACAGGGATCCTGTTCAGCAGCCCAAGCAGTCTGTGCCCCTCCTTCATCCCTGCAAACCTGTAGGAAAACCAGGCCCAGCCAGGGCATTTTACAGGGACAGGGAACCTAGAATTGGGGTGATTTAAATAAGAGGTCCGACAGTAATTTCTATGACCTTGAGAAAGACACCAGCTCTCTTTCAGACTGCAATTCCTCCTCTATAACGGGTAGATTACCATCTTCCTGGTATGCAGGGGTGTTGCAAGGTCTAATTCATTAATCTTTGTAAAGCATTCTAGGACACTTTGATGAAAAATGCAAAATATCAGTAAAAGTCTTCCATTTTAATCTCACCTGAAAACCTTCCACTCACTCCTTAATTTGTGATTGATCCCCACTCAATTAGAGGTAATGAGATTTACACATACAGTCCAGCAGCAGAGCAGACCCCACAGGAAGGTGTCAGCAATGGCGTCAGTGCCAATTCCCATGAAGCAGCAACTGGTACCTGCAACGGTACCACAGCTGGATACTGCATCCCCGAACCGCTCAGTCACCACTCAAATCAGCACTGCATGAAGGGATGGGGCACGAACCCTCCCCACCACCACAGCACCCATCCCTACACAAACACTGCAATGGCTGCACTTCTAATTAACTATGCACTTTACTGTTGAAATTCCTCTCTGTGACTCAGCTTTTTACCCCCCAAAAAAGTTTCTACTCAAAGAGCCTTCAAGTCACTAGCAGACAGACCAAACCTGCAGATCATTCACTAGCTCACTACAACAAGTTTTAATGTTCGTGGGAACAGCTTCATTTCACATCAGCGAGGGAAGGCAGATAACCTCACTGCAGCACGTCGTGCACCTCCAACAAGAATACAGCTTCAACACAATATGCAAAAAAGCAACTGGGGAATTACAAAGGGCTTTATCAGTACCTTGTGCTGTGAAGCTCTGGTGGGGTGCTTATTTTAAATAGCATTGCTCTGACTTCACGACACCTCTGGTAGGATTCAGCCCTCTTGAGCTTAGTAGCAAAAAGCACCTGTTAAATCCCAAGCAGAGGCAGGAAGGAGCCCAGGCTGGGGGAGCCTGCACCAGCTTCTTTCCTTGCAGCCACTTCATTGCATTGGCAGCATGAAGTACTTGGGATTTCAGTTTGCTCCATGGATTTTTATACTGAGCACCCGGGAAAAATAGCATTTGTGCTGCATAGCTTTTAATGAACTATCAAATGTCAGTCCTTCTTATCTTAAAAGCACTTCTAAATATCCTCACCTGAGTCTCATCTAGCCCTAAAACTTATTCTATGTATTTGTTTTCCTCCATTTGGTTTCCAGCATCCTTTACTGTGATCTAATCATCCTAATCTTTAATGCTCATCTCTGCCTTTTAACCTTTTCAGTTTTCTTTTTAAAGCAATCTCTTGGTCTCTCTCAGGGTTCACTGTTTTCTGTTTGGTTTTGTTTGTTCTTTTTTTTTAAATTAAGGTTTTCCCTTTCTCAGCACAGAGCTGGAGGCGTCTCACAGAGTCACCTAGCACCAATCTGCATATTACCTCTCAAAAGGTGACTTGTGAGGCACTTACTAAATCAGTAATTTTTCTGCAAATACAATTTATGTAACTTTAGAGAAATGAAGGCAACTTCACAAGTGTACCAAGAGCGTTGAAGAGCTCAGCTCCTGATTGCTGTGGTCACCCATTAGCTAATTCTGAAAGAATCCAAACTTTTAGGAAATATTCCCAGCACTTTTTACTAGTGGAGAAAATATTCATGGTTTTAATTTTCAGTCTAACAGGCTCACAGGAAATCTGTTCAAATTACTTGGCTGTTTTTGCAGCAGCAATTTCATGCCACATCAGGACTTGGTTTCTTGCAGAATTGCAGTGGCTGCCAGGAAAGGCAACTGGCCTTGAGGAGAAAGTCTGACCTAGGAGAAAAATCACAATATAGGACATTCTTTACATGCAGGTGAATGTACCACGTTGAGCACCTGAAGCGATCTGCGTGCTATTTCCACGTATACCTCCATGCTCTGAGGTCCAGGTTTGGGGTCCCCTGTCCCAATCAAGCCAACTCCAGGTTTCCTCCTCCTCCTCACTGCATCCTGCTCTCACATAAAGCTGCCAGCAAAGAGAAATATTTTGCTCTTTGTGGTCACAAGGAAATGAAGTGGTAAGATACATTCTCCACAAGTGACATTTTGCACATTCATAAATTCCCTCTCTTGATCAGCATCCTCTTCTAGGTGGAAGCACTTAGAGAGTGTCCCATTAATGCTGAATTACTGCAGTTCAGCACTGAAATTTGAAGGTTTTCCAACACAGAAAACACTTGAATTAAACAGCAAAAAGCAGGAATTCCTGATCTCTGCCAGCAAAGAAAGTAAAAAAACCTATATGTCAGATGCAAACTGTACACAAAAATAGGTAAAAATGAAAAACAAACATCCCCCGACATACCAAAGTTTGCATAGGAACTCCAGCCGGTAAATGCAAGCCACATCCCTGTGTCTCTTCCCACATCCTTTACGTTGATTCTCCACCCTCCTCTGCTTGCATTGCCCAGCACAGCTGGTAAGGCTGTGCATCAAAAGAAGATTCGTTACCTCCTCTCGTCATTCCTGAAATCACTGCAGTGAAGGTTCACCAGTGCCAGACTTTGAGCCAGCTATTCTATTTTCAATGGGTTATCAAGCTCCTTAAACCCCTTTCTTATCATATCCTCCTTTATGGCTATGCAGAGTAGGGATTCCCAAACAGTGCTTGAAGCTGGCATGGTCCTCCAACAAGGTGGACAGGCCACATGTTTCATTAACTGTGGGCTTTGGTGATTGCAGTTCAAACCAGTACATCCTAAATTATAAGGGGGAAAGAAATCAGAAATAACAACTCTGATTACTTTTTTTAAGATGTTAATACTGTTGCTGAAGTATCTTTTAATTCCTTCATTCACTAGTTGATACGTAATATAAAGCTGTTTGGTTTTATAGGAGGTATTGTGGCCATGCATGTCAAAGATTGGCAACCTGACAAGATTAATAGACTGGTCCTTAAATCAGATGAAACAGATAACAGTCACCAAATAAAACTGTTCACAAGGGCCCAAGTCGTGACCGTTGTAAAAAACAAACTTTACACTATTTCATATTAAAAATAAAAGGCCACATTACAGTTAAACTTGCACTCCCCAAATGGCCATTGCCTCAAATTTGAGCCATAAAAACACTGAGAATGCTGGATAGGGATCACTTTAGATAACACCACTTTTTCCACTAGCTTCATCCATGGCACATTTTCCCCTCATTTCAACTTTACCGACCACATCTGAAATCTGTCACCATCTACATAAAGTCCCAGCACCAGGAAAACAGAGATTTGTTTTTGGTGAAGCAGACACGGGTAATGGCACCGCTGTGAGGAGTTAGAGTGGACATAATTCACCTTTGGATTGACTATTTCAGATTTCGTGTCTGTCATGGTGCTCCAGTCCCACTTTCTTTTGAACCTGTAAGGTTGTTGCTACGGCCGTGAGGTCCTTACAAAGGCTTTCTATTACTGATATGTATTAGGTCTCAAAGACTCTTTTTTTAAAAAAATTCCTACAGGCATTTCTTCTTTGGGGATCTTTTGTGGGAATTCTTTGGGAACTTTGCTTATTTTTATTCTTTTTCTTACGTTCAAGCTTTCCATGTCCTCTTGTTATCAGCATTCAATTTCCAGTGAAAGCCCAACTATATCAGGGAGAGTTTCACAACTGTCTCTAAGAGGGCCAACATTTCTTTTCCATTAATTTCAGTAATGTGAGCAAAGGTCTTCTAAAGTGAAAATGGATGGAAAATACTCTTAAAGATCTTAGGCATTCTCCTACAAACCTCCTGTTACCAATGCTAGGAGTATCCTGTCTCATGTTCACATCCTCACATAAATCAATGGAGCTTCCATAATTTACCCCAAAGATGGACACAATCTGTTTATAAGGAATTAAGCTGTCAGTCACACTTAAAAGCACTAAGCCAGGTAAAATTGATCCCTCCTGAAAAGACTCGCTGGAAGGAGCTGAAAAAGCAGCATGGGAATTGTAAGGAATCCCATTGGTATTCAGACTCCTTAAATATTCAATACAACAGGAACTTTGTTAGCTCTGAACGCAAACACATACCTCCATTATATTTAGCATTTATCTCTACAACATTTGAAACTCCTCATATATTTACATTGGACACTGAAGAGATCATTATAGGCCAGACCCACACGTCAAAGATGCCGGCCTGCTCCCAAGAGGGATTCACCGCGGGCCTTGCAGCAGCGCTGAACCCACCTTGCTGCCACGAAGCAGCCTGTCAGCAGTGCTCCAGAGCTAAATCAGCAAATATTAATTGCCAGCTGGGAAAGCTGTCATTAGTTCACACTCCAATTTTTTCCAGCTGAAAAGATAGAGAGTGTTAAATAGAGCAGATTTCTTTGCAGTCTGCAAACCAGCCACCAGAGCAAGTTTGCCTGTTCTGCAACCACTAAATGAGCAAAACATTCAACAGCTTCTCAGAGATGTTTTTAAATGCTATTCTTCAGAACAAATTACTTCTGGAAGTAATGAAGCGCAGAACTAACACATGGACAACAAATAAAGTACAGAGGAAATAAGCCACCACCACCTGAGGCTGAATCCATATCTGCTCAAGATTCCTGCAATGATACACTGCACGAGCATGCTTGTCTTCTTTTCTTTGAGTTTGTCGTTTATTTACATTCAAGCACAGAAAAATGTTCTGCCAACAAGCAGAAGATTATAGTTTTCCATTATTAGAAAGAAACTTTTTGAGAATCGGAGGAAAAATATATGAGAAGCTGAAAATGAAAGATGCCACTTAGGCCATAAAATTATAATATTTTGGGACGATACAGGTTGGAAGAGGCCTTAGCTTTTAGCCATTTAGCGCAGGGTCAGATCAGGCTACTCAGGGCTGTTCCCAGCCAGGTCTTGAAAGCTCCCAGAGATGGAGGTGACCCCTGGGCAGCCAGCCCCACTACTCAACCATTCTCAATGGGAAAACCACCTCCTCACACCCAGGCTGAACTCCTCCTTTCAGCTCTTCCTTCTCTTGTTTCTCGTTCTCCCACCATGTAACCCCACGCAGAACTGGGCTCCATCCTCTATGCCATATGCACAAAAATGTCACGGGACGGCGAGTTATTCTCGTGTCCACGTGTACATGTGCATGCACACCCCCGCACATAGCTACATACATTTTGGAGGACTTGTTACAGGTTCACAGCATGAAATGTTGTTCTGAGTAACAGTGAAAAGCACAAACCCAGCAGTGTGACCATGTAAGAGAGGAGAAAGGCAGGTAGATTTCCACTGGGATTTCTTTCCAAATTCTGTACAAAAGCTGTACAAAAATATGAGTTATTATGAAGCAAGAACTGTCCTTGTATAAGAAGGAAAATTACTGTTATGTATTTGCCCAAAAGAAAAAAAATATTTTAAGCAATGGGACCAAGTTATTGAAAAAAATTACTACTGACATTTCGGGAGAGACTGAAGGAAAAAAGAGAACGGGACTGGAATACCAGACATGCTTTTATAGAGCCCCATCTCTCCACATAAAATTCTGTCAGAGCTCATAAAATTAAAGCTTTAGTAGAAGTTGCACTGAGTCAAAAAAGAATGAATAAAGTCAGCACAGGTACATTTATATAATGGAAAGTTCAAGAATTTGGTCAACTAAGTTGGATTGAATTCATGCCAGAGCACAAAGTAAATCTGACCAGCTGCAGTACAAAGCTGCTATACAGCCTGGCAAGAAAAGCTGAGCTTTTTATTAAAAAACCCAGTACACCTGAATAAAGGGAGGATCTCAGAACCAGAGAAAATAAGGAATGAGCTTGGGCAAGCACAGCAGTTGCGTTCCTCCAGCAGGGGCTTGGCTGAAGCAGGGGAGCTTTAAGATTGCTGATCTCGCAGAAAAGAGCGGGGAGGGAAAGAAAGAAAGGAAAAAAATTACTCCTAAATCCTGAAAATGGAAAAGCATAGGCCTAAACAGCAAGAATATCTCTAATGTATGTACACTGCTAGAGAATGCATTGCTCTGATGTTTCTGAAGAAAGGAAGGAGATAAGAGAAACTGTATGGAGTGGTGTATGTGCAGCTTTTGCTGGCCAAAAATGACTGAAGAGACCAAGTGGGTTTAAAAAGTCAAAAGAAGAAAAATGAATAGAAGTGGAAAAAAGGGGACTACTGCTACGGGAAAGCAAAGCATAGTCCAAATCACTGCACTAAAATGATATAGCTGCATTATCCAAGAAATTTATTCAAACAGGAATGTTTCCAGGCCAACTGCTCATTTTTAGGCACCTGTGGGACACTCGTCACGATGAGCACAGGTATCTTTCTGGTTTTCATGAGTATTGGGATTGCTTTTGGAGAAGACAAACTTCTTTCTTCTCTTTGGCAAAGAGCAAAAGCATTTTATCCTCATGTATTTTGTTACTCAGTCAAAATCACCACCACTCAAATCACATGACTATGGAAACTCACAAAACAGTGAAAATGTATAAAACAGAACAAACTAAACAAAAAAACCCCAAACCCGCCACATAGAGTCTTAAATACAACATGTCCCTACGGGAAAATCAAGCTATGTTTCACATCAGTGAAGACGAACAGATGAAGGAGAACCTGAACAGCTACGAGTAGGAACAACATTTCTCCCGAGACCTCTGGATGTAGGACTTCTGTATAACAGTATTTCCCTTTGGGCTCCAAACTCCTAAGTGACATTTTCCCCCTATTGATTATGTGCCTTGTCAATTGAGAAAAAGGAATAGCATTTGTATTTTTGTGCATGGCAGCACTGGGGAACTGTGCTGCACCAGAGGGTGAAGGATGAAGCCTGGGGAGATGTCTCCTGCTAGGACCCCTCATTGCTTCACCCACATTTCCACACGCTCCCACCTCGGAGGGTTTGCTCAGAGCCAAATTCTCTTGTACTCTTCCTAATACTAATGCTAGCACAGAACAAAATGCCAATGAAGTAGCACAAATCAAGCAATGCCTCTACTCACACAAGTGTTTGCTATACACCAGTATTTACAAAGCACTTCACATGTGACGAATATGTTAAAAGACAAAGAAATCCTTTTCCAAAATACACAAAAGCTAACGAGATCTTTGCTGTTTACTTTATTATCAGTTTACTGTGGATAGATCAAGCTCAGCGAAAGCAGAATTGGAGTATTTGATCTCTGTCACACTTTAAGGCCATCCAGTGTGTCACTGATAACCGGACAAACTGGCAGAGCACACAGACGGAAACTGCAGCATCTCTCAGCTCTACACAGGGACTTCAGCTTTAATTGAACAAGTCAACGGGGACAAAAAAACCACAAAGCAGCCCACTCATCAGCCTAATTGTACTCAAATAATTAACTAGCTACTTGATAGAAAATAAATAGAAAGCACGTGCCCACCGAAAGACGTACACCTGCTATCCAGCTGAAACAATACGTTCTGCACTTTTACGATATTTCTCCAGTCAAAGTCTTACATTTGATGTTACATTTATAATGTCACTTATAAACTTGCAGCTTTATTGCTTACTACAAATTTCTATTTGAAAGAAAACACTATGATTCTTGATTTACAAATAGGAGACGAAAACATACACAGAAGGTTACTCAGCAAATGCACGCCAGAAACAAGGGCTGAAGTCAAATATTCCTATGGAGTCCCACTCTGTGGGATTATTCCCTCCTTAAGGTAAACTTATTTTCTACATTTTATCTCTGCGGAGAGCAGCGTGAAGTACTTTTCTTATTTATTCAAGCGGGAAGAGAAGTGAGTTTGTTTCTTTCTTCCCTTCCATAAAGCTGCTATTCTGCTGAAAAGAAGATTTAAGCAGTGCTCCATGGCAAGAGTTTACAGGTTACTTTAAACTGGGACACAAAACTACTACTTTCTGACATAATTTCATGGCATGTTCAGGAAAGTCTTCAAGCGTGACATTGTATCATTAGGTATAATACAGCCATTGCAGGGGCACTGATTACTGCAATGAGAACTCATTTTCTTTAACACTGTATGCGATAAGGAATGAATAAAAATCCAGGCCAGAAGCATCGTCATAAAAATGTAGGCGATGTACTAGAATGAAAAAAAACTGTGAAGACACCTTTTGGGAAGTCAGGAGAAGAAAACTCATGGCATCGAGCGGTGTTGGGGGGCTGCTCAGCACTTCTCAAATTAAGATCTGTACTTCCCCTTTCTTTAGGGGGTTTCTCATGCTGCAGTCCCATTTGCATCTTATTCAGGGATGGAGGCAGTTTCAAGCCAGATCCATGCCCTGATCTGACTTGCTATCCTGAGGCAGACACCAGCACCGGGAGCGAGGTCCAAGCATCCCTTTCAGATGTTCCTTTTTAAAATGACAAGCCAAGATCCCTCCTCACCTTGACCCGCTCATGCGCTGTCTCTGCAAACACGCCTTTAGTTGCCCCTTTTCCATAATTAACTTTGTACAAAGTCTATTAATCCTAGACCTAATTACCTGCTTTGGTAAATTTAGAGCATCCCTGTGACAAACTACCCCAGCTCAGCTGGTGTTCACTGAGTCAATCCTCTGACCAGCTCCTCTGTCCCACCTACAGCCAGACCTCCAAAATAAATGAAACCTCACAATGCTATGCCTAGATAGCTCTGGAAAATTTGGACTGGTCTCGGTCTCTGGGTTTCCTCCAAGGCACAAGAACAGTAATGCTTTTCTATCTCCATAGGGTGTCATGAAGATGTAGAAATAAGACTCTTCAAATGGGCTCCTGTTTCTTAGGTTCTTCCAGCATCATGCACTAGCGTGTGTCTGTAAACAAGAACCCCTGATGTATAGCTCTGTGCACAGCCAAGCTTCTCAGGTGCTCAAGTACCTCATGGGCTGAGGATAAATGAATTATTTTCATATTTGATCATGTAAATGTCACTGGATATATTTGAAACAACCTTCTCAAATCCTTCTGTAGGTATATGGAGTCATATTTGACAATGAGTTTTCAAGATATACTCTAGTGAGGCATTTATAAGACCTCTCATTAGAGGTAAAATAATTTACAACTTCTTCCACTCCCTGGCATTTTATCACACGCTCCTGCTACTGCAGCCTCACTTGATTTGTGACAGGATGGTACATGGCATACAAAATATTAATGGAAAAGACATGGGACTCCATCTCTTTGGTGATTCGGTGCAATGATGATAATGGAATTTGTTATTGAACCAGTAAAACCGCTGAAGACGCATGTATCCTACTGGTAATCTGAGCTATCTTTAAAATTATTTAAAATTCTGTGCTGGTGGTACACATCCCGCTCCTCTTATTTCACCTAAACAGCTCCTTTCCTTTGCCCATGTCATTTGCCTAAGTAGGTTTTTGTTTCTCATTTTTGCAACAAACTGTTTGCAATACCATATACCTTTTCTTTATTCAAAGCTTTACCAAATAAATTGGATTGTAAAAAAGTTATAACGCTGGCAGTTGAAAGTACTGAGCAGCACAACTGCAGTGCACATAATGCATACAGTGACATTAATTATTTACCAGTTCCCAGTTTGATTACATTTTGGGTGGCAGTGACACTCAGGGGCTTAATAGCTGCATAAAACATTGTGTTATGTTCTGCAGTGTCCTAGAATAAATCATCTCTGAAAAATTTATCTCTTAGAAATAAAACATATCATTCAGCCATTTATTAGGATTATGGTAAGATGAGTGATGAAAGTTCGACAAAAGTATTTCTTTTTAATGATGCCCTACCTTTGAAGAAGCAGTCCTTGCTGTGGATAATGTAGATTTTCTTCCTCTGCAGACAGGAGGCTCGATGCAGTTGACAGTGATTTTCATAAAATTTGCCATCAGATCCACACACGGGCATGTAGCTGGACTTGCAATCTTCTATGCACCTGCACTCGGGCTGGTTGGTGTCCTTGTTCACGACACACTTACTCCCCCGGCCGCAGTACTTCTTCTCACACGATGCGTGCAGGCCATCCTGCCCATAAAGCACTGGGAAAAGAAGAAAAAGTCAGTGTGAGCAGTATTTGCTTAACAGACCATGCTCGTCTGATATAGCAGCACAACAATTACAGGAGCAGAAGCTAGAAGGCTTCTGAGGGAGAAAGCATCCTCCTTTGAATAGCAGCACAACTGCAGCTTGGAGAATCTTCACATCTGAGCTCCCTGACCTCCAGCTCTCACTCACCGAAACAGCGTGTGCTGAAAGGGCTTTACTGAAAAGCGATGGACACAGAGTCTTTTGTTCTTTTAGCCCTTTGCAAAACTAGACCCTAAAATAAAATCCAGTGAGAGTATTTCAGTGCCCAAACTTCGGCCATGAGTTACGTTCAGAAAGCAGTTCTGAAAAACCTATGCTCCTCCAGTCACAAAACGCACGAGGAGCTTCATTTTGGGCAGCAAAGTGCCCTAAGTGCCAGCACGTCAGCTTCTGTACCGGTGTCCAACTTCCACCAAGCAGAACACCCCCCAGGGCTAAAATTCACGTGGATTTCAATGAAAGCTCAGACAGACAATTACTGAGAGGTTTGAAAAAATAACCTCCAAGGACGAGTTATCACTGAAGTCAAGGGAATATTATGGGAAGATGCTTGTTGCTGTAAAAGTGACCATCAGGATATGTCCCTTCACTTTGAATAATGACTTCTAATGAAAAATAACTTTCTGCTGCTCTTGGGAATTCATTGGATATAATGTTTTGAACATTACTGTACCATCTGCTGTTTGATACTATTAAAAGGCTAAGGAACTTGTCCTTGTGCTATAACATTTTCTTCTTGTGAAGGTTCCTTGCTTAAAGACTTACAGCACAACATCTTAATTCATACAGGACAGGGTACTTCCAAATAAGCCACTACTCAGAGCAATAATTAGCATTATCCTCAATAAAGAAAGGTTTAGGAAATTAGATTATTCTACGCTAATTAGAGTATAAAAAAAGGCATAATTAGAGTAGGAATAAACATTTTGTAGTGTACAGCCTGCGGCCAGCCTTGCAGGGCCTTCCAAGAGCAGCAGCCTTTGGCTGCACCCACACCACTGACTCAGCCCAGAGCAGCGAGGCAGTTTGGAAGCAAATCCCTGTGATTTACCTTTACCACACGAAGGGTTGGCTCTCGGCGAGGTTTCGGTGTGCACCAGCTTTCAGAGGAAGCTCAAATGGAAGCACTGCTCCAGATGTGCTCCAGCATCCCACACCCCCTCCCATCGCATGTAATGGAGCTGTGAGGAGCACCAGTGCTAGCTACTTCAATCTATCAATCTCTTTTTATCATGCTAAATTTCTTGCCAACATCAACATAGCTCCTGCTCGCACAGCATTTTATACCAATATGAAATGTCGCAGTGTTGAAGGCACATTTCATCTACTAGTGATCAAAGGGTTAAAGCATATGCACAAAGAGAAGCAAAAGTTTCTACAAAGCCCCATTTTGCTTGGTGCCTGTTAAGCCTTTGTTTTTATCACTGTAAATCTGAAAGGAAGAAAAATCTGTTATTGGGGGATTAACTATTTGACTCGATAACTCATTAAAATTCCTCCAACTTGGCAAGCTGAGAAATATTGACTTTTCCTGACTTATAATAAACTAGAAGGTCAAAGCATCTCTGAGCAGCGCAAGCAGTACAGTCCCTGGAAGGACTAACTGAATATTCTTTATTTACTTTACTAATTGTTCCAGAGTTTCTACAAAATGTTCTCAAGAATGTAAATTTTGTGACCACTAGGAGACCTCATTGCCAAGGTTATTTGCATTTATGGTGCCTGCTGTAGATCAGGCAGCAGGAAGGATCAGGCCTTGAGGAAGCCCCAGCAAAGCATCCTCCTCTTCCTCCTCTGGGTGGCAGGACCTGCTCCTGTAGAGGGACTTGGCTTATCCACCACAACATGCCTCAAAGAAATGTTTTGGAGACCACTGCTGATTCCAAAGATATTTAATAAATCAAGCTTCAAGAGCTATTACAGCTCCTTCTCTGCAGACATTCAAAACCCGCCTGGACGCCTTCCTGTGTAACCTCATCTGGGTGTTCCTGCTCCGGCAGGGGGATTGGACTGGATAAGCTTTTGAGGTCCCTTCCAATCCCTAACGGTCTGGGATTCTGTGATTCAGATACAACTACAGCGAAGCCCTTCCTGTGCTGTCTTGATCACTAAAAATTGATCTCTCGAGCTAGCACCAACCAAGGACCTCACCATGCATCTCACTGAAGGTTATTTCTGCCTCCTCTTTCACAGTGGGCTGCTCTAATTTAATGCATCAGGTCACATCTGGGCAGCTCAGGGCTGCACGCTGTGATGGCAGCTACCGCAGGCACTGGCAGCAGCAAAAACCCTCTTTGGAGCATCAAGTATTTTTAGTATTTTGATTTTTAATATAAATGTAGCATTACCAAAAAACTCTATCGCAATGGAAGTTTAAAGATTTTTAATAACAAAGCAGAGATTTGATGAAGCACCAGTCTCCACCAAAAAAAAAAAAACAAACCACAAAACAAAAATACTTCGGCTTTTCTACATCCTTCTTGGTTACTATGGAGAAACCACAGAAAGTCTGCCTGCATTTAAGCCTCACTCATTTCATTCAGTTTGGTTTATTCTGTATTCACAGATGGAGAATTCCTCTTGAAACACACAGAAGTGAGGTAACGGGGCAGGCAGGATACCCCACAAACAGCCAGAAAGGAAAGATTCGTGTCCTCAGGAATCCCAATGTGCTCCTACCAGACCAAGTGCTCTGAAAGCCATGTGCCTGCAAGCAGAGCATTAACATGGGGTGTCTTTGCCAGAATCTGATAGCAGCTCTTTAATTCAATTACTATTTGCATAATCCTTTGAAGAACTAAAGCTCTCCACCACAAGCACACTCAGCTACAGACAGACTCTCCGCCCAGGGGGAACTGTAAAACCAAACAGAGCCAGTGGAAACCAAGAAGAAAGAAGGTATTTGACTGTAAAAGCACCACTGTCCTTATCCAGGCAATTAATTAACTAATTCATAGCAGCACCAGCACCACAAAGAGACTCTCCTTGATTGCATCAGATGCCTGCTCCAGTTGAGCCCATGGGCAGAGATGGAGCTGGGGAGGACCCTGGTGTGCGGCTCCACAGCACGAATCACGCCTGCCATTCTGCCACTCCTGTTTTTCAGTGACGTTATTAAAACTGACTGAACTCTCCACTCCTACAAGGATTATTAAAAACAGAAATGGGAAAGGTAATCAAGCGAAACTACCAAGTAACTGCTCACAGTATGTATGAGCCCCCCGTACTGCACAGAAAAAGGCACAATTTATTTAATTTATTAGACACAAGGAAGTAATTTACTTAGGTTAAACATTGATCACCTTGCAAAACAAGCCACTTTTCAACACTAATTAAAATTTACCCAACATGGGTTGTTATATTGTATTAAAGCCAGGATGGAGAGAGTAAGCCCATTCACAGACACCCATAAAAACACTTGACTTGTCAAATTGGTTTCTGGCTGCCCCTGAGAAATTTGGAAGCCCAGCAGGCTTGGTGCAGGCAGTAAATTAACTGAGTTCAGGAATTTTGCAAGGATGGTTAACAGTCTGCCTTCATCTCAAAGCAAGACTCGAATAAGAAAATGAAGATGTTACTGCCACATTGCAGAATGTGCATCCTCTGACTGCTCATTAATTCATAAAGACAGAGACCTCATCTACCTTTTACACGCCACTAAATATGTTACAGATCAAACCAAGGTTCACAGATCATGTTTTTTAACTCCCAAGTCAACCCTATTCCTTACTTCAGCAAAACTCCCACAGAGTTCAAGGCAAGGTTGGGTTCATGACAAGCCCCAACTTCAATTAAGACCAAGCAGAGCATCACACATACCACAAAACCAAAACCTGACCCGCTCTACCGTATTGCTACTCATAAAAAGTTGCTTCTACGCTGCAGAAATGTAAATTACTACATTTACATGTAGAAAGCCACTTTGCCTTCAAGTAACTGTGAGCTCCCGCAGGCAGCTGGACATACAGTTTTATTGCTGAAGGGAAAACTTCAGAGACTACATCAGAACTGGAGCCAAACTGGAAACTTTAATGATGAGGCACTGGAGACCAGTATAACTGAAACTGGGAGCTTCTACGCCAAGTCCTTCAAAGGCAACGCTGCGCCTTGCAAATGTTGTAACAAAATAAAAAAGAACATCAAATCCTCTATACCATGATAAAATAGTCTCTAAAATTAGTTTGCTGCTTAGGCAAAGTGGGGAGGGAACACATCATGGGCTATTCCAGCATCGTCACATCAGTTTTCCAACCTTTTTGCTTTCCTGCACTAAATAACGTTCTATGGTCTAAAATGTCCACCCGTAAGCGCTATTACTGCTGAAAACTCTACGTTGCCAGTACATGCAGTTATATACACACACAACCCACACACACACAGGTGTATGCGTTCAAGCACATATTTACTGTGCATACATCTACTCACACACATCGATTACACATTTACACATGACTAGGCACTTCCCATACACCTGACTTGCCACAACTTCACTTTTGCTGATGATACAAAGTCAGATGGTGTAGCACAGGGCCTTAAACCTTCCTTCCGCAGCACATCTTTAATGTACATCTTGAATAACTCATGGTTGGAAGTAACAGAAGTTCAGATGCGTGACTACTGCACCTGGCTTCTGCCCAGATAGCAAATGCGTGCGCTGAGTACGTTGTTACTACTGCAATCAAAGAAAGGAAACAAAGCAGGAATAAACATAAAGCAGGAATTTCATAATAATCTGCTCTATGAGCTTCTCGGTTTTTCATCACATGCCGGTTATGAAAGTGGAAAGGCAGAAAAGCTATGGTAAATCACCTGGAATAGGGGCATGGCAACAGCGTATTCATTATCGCCACTACCAGCCTTTGGTGCTATAATTTATTTATTTTTATAAAGCAAAACTGGTGACTTATCCTGGAGAATAACACAGAAAATGAGATGTGCTTCAAGCATACATTTTGCTATGGATGCAAACTATTTTCCTGTCCAGGAGGTAACTCTGCGTGCATAAATGTGTGTGCACGTCTTTGAGAGGGATGAAGAGGGACACGTCAGCCTCAGAAGGGAAGGACAGAAAATCAGTCACTTTTACTAATTTAGACGCTGCACATGAAACAAAAGGCAGGATGACAGGGAAAGCCTCCTCAGAACAAAACTAGCAAACCTTCCCAGATGGCCACACTATTTTCAGGAGGACTCTTGCAGAGTCTAAAAACAAAACACCAAAAGGAAAGGAAAATCTCTCAAAGGAGTATTGAAGCAAATAGTTCCTTTGATGACACCAACGCCAAAGGAATTGCTTAATCTGTGTCTGCGATTAAACATCAGATTCCAACACATTAGAATTGCTCAACCAGGGTTCAGTAACAACGTGCAGTTATCCTGCAAATAGCACCAAGGAAGCATTCAAAAATCATAGGACATTTTTCTATATAAATTATTACATCTGAAAACGGGGATTAATGTTACTTGCTCTATCTGTCAGGACTATGAAATCCATTAAAGGCGATACCATGAAAAGGCACTTGAAAGTTTCAAGTAATTATGCTATCCTAGTGTAATTAGACTACTTTTTGACCATTTCAAATCTATTTAACCATTATGAGATCAAGAGCTTCATTATATATTATTTTTGGATGATACAATGGTTTATGAAGGTACTAACATGAAAAAAGAGGCAACAGAGATGTAAAAATCAAAAGATCCCAACGCTGTAAAGTACATACACAGATCACTGAGAAAGAAATACCAGCCAATATATGAGACCATATATATTCAGATCCTTGCCATGAAACTCCAATTGCGCAATTTGCTTACCTGTTCTCTTCTTGGAAGCGCTACTGAAGAGGCTATTCATAAAATTGCTGTTTATTAAATGTTTCTCTAAAGTTACCTATGACAGATACTGCATATTGAAGGCAATTTTATTACATTTGATACAGACCTAAATCTGCTGGACTGCTCTGCTGCACAGCTCTGTTGGCACCACACCTCACGCTGCATTTGCAACCTGTCTAGCAAGGTACATGATCAGTGCATTACCTGCATTGATCAGGAGGATTTAATTTAATGTTTCCTTGGGCACCCGTATTTACAGAGCTGTGAGCAACGCAGTGAGGCTGGGTATCACTGCGCGTGCACACGTATGTATTATACTTGATTGTCTATTTAATTCTCTCAGTATGGCACAGTGCAAAGAATGCAGAAATTTTCCAGTATCAAATCTGGAGGGAACAGATCACATTCATGCGTTGGTTTCTTTGGTAAAACTCGATATCAGAAAAATACACTCTTCTGAAGGAAGGCAATAAAATTCTCATAGGTCACTGCTCAAAATCAGTCTTGCTGCCTTTAATCTTGCTCATCAATCTTCTGTCTGTCCCATTTCTTCATTCTTACTCTCAGGACCAGCCTTACCCCTCTTCCTTGCTTTCAGATGTCTTTTATCCTTTGACCAGCACAGCAAGCCCTAGCACTCCACAGGCTACTACAAAAGACATGAGAAATCAATAACTCTGTGTCATGCATCTTTCTGCTGTTCTTTCAAAGAAGTTTCTGTGGCAGACACTACGAGGAGGTTAGAATCCAATAATGAAATACCTATAGATGACTTGCCTGTTTTCTTGGAGATGTCTCCAATTACATTACTAGTGGAGCTGCTGGAGGCAAGTTGAACAGTCTGGATCTTCCCGGTTGTCTGCATTGTTAACCTTTAAATCTGTCCATGCATGTTGCCTTTTGCTCACTCCCCTTTCCCCCTGGACACACCACGCAAGGCTTTTCCCCTACAAGCTGCTTATACCTCCCTTGGCTCCTCCACTCTCCAAAACCACAACTCACCATGAACCCCGAGTCCTCCACATGGCGCCACCCCCCAAAGCTCCTTGGAACAAGGCAGCAGACTCTCACTTCCACCTATTTTTTAACTTCTAATTCCAAAACATTAACAATTTTGCCCTTGCTTTGATCACTTCTACTTAGAGGAAGGGGCAATCCATAAACCAAGAGTATTGGGGCAGGGGACACGCATGACCATTGCTTATCATGGCTACGTAAAAGCACAGGACATCTTTCAGCAATGGTTCAAGAACAAAAGATGCTAAGTTTCCAGCTGAGAGGTATTCTACAGTCTCACAGAAATCTCTCCCTTCTTCTGTTGTTTGGTTTTTCACACAGAATC
>NW_010156036.1:0-42189 GCF_000695765.1 Mesitornis unicolor
ATAGGATAATCTATACATACAGATAGTTTTAAAGCAGTAATAAAGAATTCTTTAAAATAAAAAATAAGACAGCTTTTACATGAAAGAACCAAGGCAAGTCAATAGGTTAAGATGATGAAAATCCCAAATACCTAAAAATTACAGCTGTTATTAATTTTAAAGATTTACCTTCAGTATTATGCTTGTTAGCCCTCCCTCCCCAGTCCTGTCTAAGCTTTTGGTCGGACAGGATGTATACATAATTTACTGTTTTAACCTTTCAAACAGCAATGCTCCTTTGTGCTAATAAGAAATAGACTTTTAAAGTCAGTATGTCACCTACTTGTGACAACTCCCAGAGGAGACCTATGCATCTGGTTACACAGCGTACAGCTACAAAGTAATCTTGTTTGCAACAGAAACACACTCTACCCTAGAACTTCAGCACAATTTTAAGGAACTCCAATTCCACTGTAACAAAGGCCAGGGAGCAAGTTGAAGAGAGCCAAGGAACAGCAGCCACCTCACTCAGACACAGGCTACCACTTCTCATTTCTCCCTGCAGTGCAGAAAGACTCAAAACTCCTCAGCTGTGGAATCTGCCTCTTTTCCTCTGATTATAACCTCCTTGCTCCAAGGAGGAGATAACTCACATTGCTGCGCATTAAATCTCCAGTTTTTCATCTCATACTTTCATATGCTTTAAATGCTGTGGGTATCGAGCAACTGAGGAACTATAAAATGGATCGCAGAGGCTACTTTGATGGATGGCTATGATGACAGTAAACATCAGAGGTCAGAATTAACACGTGAAAAGTCAGTTAAGGGCTAAACAAGATGCCAGATAGAAGACTGAATACGCTTTGTGAAAAAGAAACTATTTCACAACATTTACTTCCTGTATAATTTCTTAAAACCACAATTTCCCCTCTACTTTTTAGAAGAAGAAGAAAAGAAAAGGAAAAAAAAGGCTTTCTTCTCTTTGAATTGTAGGATTTGAAACTATCTGTGTATAAAACTACCTAGAGAATCTACGCACAGTGCATCTTTCAGGCAGATTATCTGAAGGAAAAGTTTCCTGGGATCTATTTTCAATAGTAAAAACATGATCTGGTTAGTTATGGGTGTTTAAGACCACATGGACTATATTGTTCATCCAGTAGACACAATCTAAAAGGAAAAGCCATAAATAGCAGACATTACATGGTAATTTTCAGTCAAGCTCCTGTAGGAATGTTTCTCAGGTAATCGGATTCACAACCTGCCCAGGGAGGCATTTCTTCCACTAAGTTACCTTGACAATAGATACAAGCATAAACACTCCAGAGGGGGCTCTAAATTTTGACCTAAACTTGAGCTGATCTGACTTCCATCTCATGCCAGAAGCTGTCTCCTGAATTACGGCAGCATTCCTGACTCACCTTGAAGCAAGTACCCCTCTGGGAATTTCAATGGCCACTTAATATTTCTCTAGTCACATTCTGATGAGAAAACTACAGCCAATAAAAAAAAAATCAGCTTTTAGATTATTTTTCCTAGAAATTAATTATCAAAACCTCTATAATTAATTTATTCCATTATCTTAGCTTAGAAAATTTTATACATTACAGTTCTCGCTTTTAATATGGCACATGATTTTATTAGTGTATTCTATCAGTTTTGATGGAGGTTGAAGGCTTCTGGCTGGAATCTTTTCTCTTCTGTCTAATAAAGGTTATTAAGAATTTAACTAAGACTCGAAAGTGAGGATAATTTAGACACCAAAGTAATGGCTATACATATTTCACAACAGTAGCTCATTAGTGGGTTGATATTCAGTCAACCAGATTAAAGCTTCTCATTCATTTTACTAAATAGCTTTCCACCCAGGTCCTAAAACCGAAAACCAGAAATTTAAGACTGCATTCACATTGTGGGATCCAAAGTAGGAAAGAAGTCTAAAACTCTGTACTTTGCCCAGTATCTTTGTGGTTGCAAACATCAGCTGTAGCCAGAATGAAACTGGAAGACCAAACATACCCTCATACAGCTCTTTAAAAATTCTGATTAATTAGACCAAATACACCTATGGACTTCTAGCACCTGCACCAGCACTGCAAGGCTTTGCTGCACAGTCCATAGCAGCAATCAGACAGATGCTTGACCAGCCTCCCTGGTGCTCAGACTGGGACTTATGTCCCCCCCTGTGGACTGCATTATGCCATAGTGATATTATCAAAACTAGTGAGCATGCAAAATTTATTATATGCATGCTACAGAAGTGTGGAATGCCTAATTTATGCAAGCTTGCTATTACTGCACGCTCCCTCACAGTCATGACAAATTTGATGAGATCGAAAACTACAGAAGCATCATCTTAAAGAATTATGTCCCATGCATCAACTAAACATTCATTTCTGTTTTATTAATTTTCTAAAACAAGAGATGTTAAAAAATCCAGTGGTCTGTTTAAACAATCTCTACATAGTACAACTGTGGCCAGCAGCCAATCTGAAGTGAACTGATTATGCTGAAGCGGTATCTGGGGTCCTTTATATTCTCTACTTGGTGACCCTTGAAGTGGTTTAATGAAAAAATTTTATAGCATGTGAATCACTGAGCAGGAAAAAGAATTACTACAAGCTGATTACATTATCAAAAACTGCACCAAATTATTTAAAAAAATATTTAAACTCTACAATACCACGGAATATGCATCAGTTTCAGTAAACAGTAACTTGCACTTTCCTTTTTCATATATTGAAAAAGGAGCCCCAAGGAACATATACCACAAGGCAACACTACTGAAAAAGTACAAAGCTATTTCATTTCTGGATCAGTTGTTTTCAGTAAGGTTTGATAATGCACGGTTCAATGCTAACAAATAAAAACTCCACATGCTGTGTAAACAAAGGACTGAAGCTTTCTTTAATCTGCTCTGCAGTTTTGACCTAGGCAAGCTGGCCAAGGAGACAGTTTGTCATCACTCAGCATGTTTTCTCCCATCTCTACTTGCACAACTACTGTTCTGTCTGACTGAGGTGGGAACCATCGATCAACCACCTCCCCTCTGGTTATTGCAGCTCCCCTGTTCCTCGCCCTGGCATGGCTTGCAGCCGCTCCCGCTGGCCGCACGGGTTTCACATTTCCATCAGCCATTCTGCTTATTCAAGTGCAAATCACATAAAATCACCTCAATCCAGACCACAACCATCAGTAACAGAGCTAGCGCCCTTGGACACACAACAGACATAACAAAACTGTACAGAGTTTGTGGCTTTTCTAACTTTTCATTTGCAAAACCTACTGGGCAGGGGGTAGGAGGTTAAGCTAAGTTGCTGCTGTGCCCATTTCACTGTGGTGAGAGGAGAACTTGTGGCGCCAAGCACATGGAGGGAGAGTGTTGGGAGTCTTCACCAAATTATTTCTGAAAAGCCAGCGAGCACCTGGGCTGTGACGTTACCTCCCGCAGGGCCGGCTGGCAGGGCAGCAAGCTCAGCATTTAAGCCAGAAGCTCCGTTCTGGTGCAGTACTGTCAGAGTCTACACAGGATCTTCAAAGACCAAATAGTGCAGGTGTGTCCAGTCGTATTTTGACAGTTCTAGGAACTTTTATCAACAACATTTTTTTTTTAAATTAATTGTTTTGAAATTCAAACTGAGTCAAATGACTTCTTAACCTGCAACATTTTCCCCCATACTTTGGAGTGCTGGCTTACCAAAATATTAAGAGTATTAATTTAATCATACCTCCAAATTGACTGTGGTTGAAACGAAGAACTAGCAATTCTTTTGTACTGTATTTTAAAACTTAAAGTGTACTCATTGCTGATGTCATTCATGAAATATGCACGCCCTACTGACATTGAATCTGATTAAGATGAGCATCGTTTCACCAAGAATCAGCTGAAGCAGCTAATACTGTCACTAGCCAGTGAGATCTATATGTGAGGACATTATTAAAGGCTTTGTTTAAACTTCTGTTTTCCTTTCTGTAACTTGATGATAGCTTTAGGTTTTTTATGTTAACTAGAAAATTCAAAAATACAAGGATTTTTCCAAGGATTCTATTTAAATTCACCTAATAATTACATAAATACATACCTTCTGCTTTGTCCTTCTTTTGAAAAAAATAGGCACAATTATGCAAAATAGCCCTGACTGATGAGGAAGATCTATACCAATTTGTTTCAGAGGTTAAAAGAGTACAACTTTGGTTGTAACTGTGGTTAAAATGAACATTGCTCAAATCACGACACGGTACAGCATGTCTGTCAAAACTCACAATGCAATTTCCAAACTGTGCCACATTCCTTTCTGTACTATGCTTTAGAGTCTAAAGATAACCCAGAGGCATCACAATATTTGTAGACAGAATTTGTATAACCCTATATTTGCATGATGCAAATGATATATTGAACATTTTTAAATTAAGTAGTTTTAAGAAGAATAAAAACATGAAATTACACGCAACCTGTCTAGTCAGGAAGTCACATTCATTCTCCTGTATAGGAAAAATAAACCATTGTTACAGAACCACCTTGCTCACCAAAATACACCAAAATAGCTTTTCCAGAAGAAAGGCATCAAAAAAAATCCTTATAGTTCTTGTCACTAAAAAAGCTCATTATTGTAATTTTGTTCATAAAAGATTGAATGAATTGTATAGCTATCTAAAAATTAAGCCCTTCATGAAATTCAAAATTAATGCTCTTATGGTGTACAAACAGGTCTAACTGACACCAGACGTTCTAACCTATCATACTGTACTTTCAAGTACCGGCCAGACAAAAATTCCAACCAGACAGTATTGCAACAGGCTTGTACTTTTCATCAATTCTTTGGAGAAGAATCACTAAGAAGGTAAGGATTTTTCCTCAAGCAGCAAGAGTGCCGCAGAGTGAGATTTGATATGTTTCTAAAGGTCACCAAAAAATTCCTTTCTTTTTTCCCATAGAAGCTTCTCTCTCTCTTCTTAAGAGTCTTGCTTCTTCACAGTGATGAACAATATCTAATATATTGTAAGTATATAATAGCATTTTCTGTAATTTTTGCTACCCAGACCTTAACTGAGAAAATGGCAATGCTGCTTGCTTTTTTATTTAACAGGTGAAATAATTTTCTCACATACAAGCTATGTACACAACAACGAACTGCTACAAATCACATATGAATTATGTCACACATACGGGCAACTCAACCGTTTATCAAAACCAAAACTAATCTATTATTAGTTACAACTCTGAGCCTACTAATATGCCCACAGTTCTTAAGAGGGGGATGACTAGGATAAAACTGGGAGACAGCACGAGCAAGAAAAACAAATGACATGAGGGCATCCTCAGGAACTTCTGAAGTGGCACATGAGAAAGGGAAGCAACCACTGGAGCCAGAGCCAGGCTGTGCAAGTACCCAGTGTGAAACAGGCCCAGCAAGAGCAGCAGGACAAGGTCAGGGTCTACGAATGTTGTTGATACTGTTATCCAGAGCAGTATTAACTAACCAAATCAGATGGAAACTACTAAATATTGCTTTAATTAACACTTCTTTCTTTGACCAGTCTCTAAAGACATAATATAATGTTATTACAGGGTTACAAAAGAGAAAAGGAATGGTTTTTTTCTTTTTTGCAACTACTAAAATCAATATAGTTGCTTCCATCCAAGTAACACAACTTCAAGGGCCAAGTAAAATCAGCTTCAAGCAATTATCCATGTTCATAAATCTTTGTTCACAGTCACATTAACGTTCCCTCAGCTTTATACAATAGGCAAAGTGTGTTGCAGGAGAGTAACAGAGATCAACAGCAAGACTTCTTTTTATTTACTTCAGATAAACTGTACTGTGTGTAATCACTGTATTTAGTTTATGTTTTCACTGAATCATTCATTTTTACTTTTCTCAAATACAAATCAGCATTTACTACCACATTGTTATGGGGATATTACTGTAGTCTACTGTTGCACATGACTGGTCATCAAAATAGCTCAAGGAAGCAAGCTATACAATGCTGGTGTAAAACTATGTATGTTTTTGCTTTAACTAGTAACCAGTAGCTCTCTGTAGTCTGTCACAGGAAACATCTAATGAATATCCAGAAGTCACTTGCCAATGTAAAGCTAAATTTTTAATAGGCCTCTCAGGCTTACTTTTTATTGTTGGAATTTCTACAAAATATTTTCAAAAAGTAATAAACAGCACCTGCAAAACAATTATTTTCATCACTCCTTCCCCACCTAAAAACACTGATTCTTTCTACAAGGTAACTAGCGATTGGAAGGCATCCAGCAGTTACACCAGCTTTTCCCAAGACAGAAGGTGACACTACACCTCCCAGCCCAGTGCCGACACGCGTGTAACTGGTACAATGAGCCTCGACACTTGTCACTGTACTTAGCTACAAATGCATTACAAGAAATTACAAGGGATGCTATCAGAAAATTGCAAAACCACTGAGTGTTTCACTTAGTTACTGTAATTCTTCAATGCTATTCCAATCTTGTTCAAATTAGAAGCCACTTACAGCTCTGAGAATTGACAGGAAACTGAATGAGGTTTTCATTATGCTTTTAATGGTCTGACTGGGCTATTTCTGATCCAAGGATTCCTGAGGAAGAACTATATAACCTACCTCTATATTCATGCCAGGTACAAGCACTAACCGAGATAGTGCATTACAATTCTGAACAAACAGCCCAACCAAGTTCCCTTCCACAACAGGGAATAAAAGCAGTGGCAAGAAAAAAAAAATCCTTAAGAAGGAAGATTTTATTTACATTGTATCAATATCATGAATGCTTTCTTCATGGCTAAAGGAATATAAATGTTTTCATCAAATTTTGTATTTATAAATCACTTTCTGTAGCAGATTTATGAATACTAAGGAAACTTCCTAGTAGCTCCTGCAACGTGCACTACATTAGTATTGATTCCAAAACTGGACTGCCTCCAGTGCAGTGCAGAGAACACTGATACCACGAAAACCACCTAAGGTTTAAGATAATGTTAACTCAACAGGGCCTGGGAAGTCTTGTACAAGGCTAGGACACTTACCTAAAATTATCCCATAAAACAGACAAGAAATGACACTATGGCCATCTACGTAGCAAGAAGATATGGAGCATGATTAAGACAAACCTGCTTCTCCATTTCCGTTGCATGCTTCTTCCCCCTGCATCCCCGTGGTGCCGATGAAGTCGCCGTGGCACAGGGCCATCAGGCACTGCTAAATGTAAGCAGCAGCCTGAAAGCTTCTGTAGACACTGGGGAGTGGATTTGTTCCTGTCGTGCCCTCGTGCAGCGATCTCACTTTATCTATGTATATGCTTAGCTTGTCATTTGGTATAGAGCCTCATGAGGTCTGTGGGGTCAGTTCCTGTTCTGGCCTGACACCCCCATCCTCCCGCACCCTACCCACGGCTCCCACCCAGCCACCAGGCCAGGGGACACACAGGGCAAGGAACACACACAAAATTGGGAAAACGCTGCACGTGGCTTGGGTCACAACCAAAGCCTTGCAACTTCAACCACCCTTTCACAGTGACAACCAACAGCACATGAGTCCTCCAACTGTCAACATTAGTTGCACCTATGGAATAACAACACTTAAAGGCAATATGCTGCATATTAAAGCTGTGTAGAAATTCCTTTGGGGAGGGGAAGGGACAAGAGAGAGATACTGGACTCTGGGAGTCTTCAAATTTATCAAGGAAAAGCAAACAGTTAGGACATACCAAAGCAAGGAGATGAAGCTCACTAAAGAGAAAAGTTATCTCTTGATAACAAAGCATCTCAGAAAATCAGTTAATATTGTGATCATTCACTAATAGCAGCAGTGTGTTTCTGGGAATTGTAAGACTATTCTACCTTACAAATGGGAACATGACAATATCTAATTTCTGTTTTTATTAAAAATGAAGAAACCGTTTGTTTGTTAGCATTTTCTTTTATTTGTTTCCAGGATTTAAATAACATGACATGTGAGTCAGTATGTCCTCAACACGTGCCTTCTCTATATTAGCTTCCTAAAAATACAACACTGAGCAGACACCACCGCTTAAGAAGAGAGGGAGTTCAGGCTATTTCTTGCATGCTTAAAACGAAAATCAATTATGCCAAATCCAGCACCATGGTTAGCAACTGAATCTTTTAAGAAGCCAACAAATTTACACAGCGTCCAAGTATTTTCTCCACATGTGCACGCATGTGTACATATGTGAACCCAGAATCCCTACAGAGTTATGAGCTATACAATTTTAAGGTCTAAACCCTGCATTCTCCTGTACTAGGCCTATCTAAAGTGACTGACATCTAAGTGATAGAAGGTATGCCTTCAACTACAAAAGTTGAGATTTGGCATATAAATCAATCTGTCTCTCATAATTCACCAGCCTGTCTTATCAATTCATGCTTGGCATATGTTCCCCTAGGCATCATAACCCAATGTTGTAAATTAGTCATTTGCTGCTGCTTTAGATTAATCTCAAAGTTTGGATTGGGCTGAAAGGTCTTCAGAGGCTGAGGAACTACAAATAATTCCTTCCTACAACCTCTCCTATCCCCTGCGTCTTTCCCATTAAAAACTGGCTCTGGGGAAAGAAGAAATGCATAAAAATTCCAGCTCAGATTTTCCCTTTAAACAACAGTCATCAACTATTGCTTCCCTCACTGTACAGCCATGACTATTTAGATTTCACTGTTTAGATATCGTGCTACCATTTACAGACACACCTTTGTTCCTTCTTTTGTTGTTGTTTAAACACATGCTTATTCTGAACAGGACAGAAAGCAGTTAAATTAATTTCAGGTCCTGCAAATTGCTGCTCAATACTTTTAAATTAACCTGTACCATTACAAACAAGTAAATTAGAATAACATCATCATCCACCGCTCTTACCTTAGCCATTTCTTTAGTTAACTGATCTATGATGTAAGATCAAAAAGGAAAAGAATCTATGCTGGTTATAGAAGAATAAATACAGTAATCAAATACAGAATAAATACAGTAAGTGGAAATCCAGATTTGTTCCTTAGTGGATAAGCTGTCTTTGAGGGCTTAGTCCTGCAACCCAGCAGTCAAGGGGAATAACTACAATCAATTCCAGACTAGACACATTTTACAGGTAATTCAGGTATATTTAACCCTTGTTTTGGCATTTCCGTACAACCAAACAGTTTACATGACCCAATACCCTGCATTTACACCTCCGTGAAGCTCCTAAGCGTTGCAATTGAGAGCTCATAGCATAAATTGTTAATTAGGAGTAAAATTAAGAATTTAAGATCAAGGTAAAATAAAATTTATGGACAATGTTTGCAGCTAAAAGAAATGGATGCTTTGTATTTGTTATAGATAACAAGATCTCAACAGCACTCATACATCAAAAATGTCAAACAAAGCCCTTGGCAATGCTCTTATAGGATAACGTGGCCGTAAGTTTCTACCTTCAGCGAGGTGGCAGGACTGAAGATTTCAGAGAACACAGGGTATTTCTTCCGTTTCTGCTAAACAATCACTGCTGGCATGCACATATTTCTTGCCTGATCATTAACCACTGAGATAATTAATATGCACTCACAGAAGCCCCAGCACAGTTAGAACATAATCACCTATAGATTTGATTCATGGAAGTGTCTTTTGGAAATAACTAAGATAGATTAGGTTCCTTAAAGTGTCTTGGATACAGCAGCAACAAAAAGCAAGTTGGGAGTTACCAACTGTGATGTGGTACTAATTAACAACTCAATTAAAAAAGGCAAATTAAAACTTTATGGTTCGTTATCCTTCATTGCTTAATAAATTGTTTTTCTAAGCACATGATTAAGAATTATTATTCTAGAAAACTGAAATGGTATCTGGTTTTCTATGTTTCTTCAAAAAAGTTCAATAAAATACAACTAGTTTCTTTTCAAAATACGCAGTACTGCAATTGGAATGCAGGACTTTATCCCAGTTGAAAGATCAGCAGCATAAATGCACTGTAAAATACTTTTTTGTATTTATAGTAACTTGCTTTCTCCTCTCTCTTTTTTTTCCAGAAAAAAAAATTTTCCACCAGAAAAATATATTCTGCTCCTGTGATGGAGGAAATAATTTCTTTCTAGCTAGTTTCTTTTTTTATTTTGGATATTTTAACGAATTGCCAGTTTTGCGGCTCACCAGAGTGAATTACATTCCTCTTGAAATCATGTTGACATACTCAAAACTTTTGTAATTATTGTTTGGTACTTCAGGACACTGACAGACAAATACTACAGTCTAACAGGTTTGTTCATAGGGGTATTTTGACAAGCTTCAAGAGACTACAGAACCATCCATATTTGCAGTTTCAAAAGACATTTACAGCTATTTTCAGACTTTCTGAACTGTTCCTGGAGATGATGCTTGCAAGTCTGGGTTTCTGACTGTGCTAAACTTCTACAGAGAAAGCACTAAGGAGCAGCGACAAAACCAAATGTCGACATACATATGAATGTGCTACTGGAAAAAGGAAGTATTCTATTATCTTGAAGGAATTCTATTTCTTAATTCTTAATCCTGTACGTGTAATTAGATTAATAATTAAGAAGTACTACAGGTTTCTTTGAGTAGCAACTCACAGTACTAAAGGTATTGAAAGAAGACTCTCAAGCTCTTTCAAAAGAAGTTCTCTCCTCTTGAGGCTCACAGCAAGGTAAGCAGACATTTACAAAACTCCAGCTACGCAGTCAGGACCTTGGGATTTCTGCACATCGAAGCCTTTCCTAAATATGTTGAAATCATACAGTATTCTTGTATTCACTTTAAGCATTGAAGTCTATATGCTTTATCTTGAAGTTAAGGGACCACTCTGTTTCAAAGTCTGAGTTAAAAGAGGCAGAGAGAAAACAACCTTGTGGATTGTTACCACTTCCCAAAACTAAGCAACATTAAAATAAAAATGAATAAAGTATTAATAGACAAAAATAAGATTTTTCCTCAAAATAAAAATACAGTTTTACAGGACAGTATTAATACACAATGCCAACTAATGAGAAAGGAGGGATAAGATCAACAGCTTACTACTAGACAAAGTTGTAAAGTCTCTAAAACAACGTCCTTAATTCGGCACTCCCTGTTCTCTCCTAGTCTGTGCATTTCATGAACAAAAACAGAGACTCATCTCCTCCCTTTCTTACCACAAATTTGTGCAGGTTTTACACAGAAGAAATGCCTACACTACTGAAAAGACACCGGATACCACTAGAACTGCTGTTGAGCTAAGATGCACACACATACATACGTACATTTATAGGCATGTTGAACGTATTGTACCACACTTGACACGCAAATCTATCCCCTTACTTGCTCATCATTGAAAGCATTGCTCTAATGAGGGCTATAGAAATTTCAAAACTCTGATTGGGCCAAAGAATTAAGAGATATAAAAACACCCAAACCCTTCTTACAAGCTCTCTTCCTCACCAGCACCAGTTAACCATCTGCTTAGCTGCACATAACAGCCACTTAATAAACTGCAACAGTTTATATTGAGAACTATTTGACGCTATATATCACTGAGATTGCTACTGTACGATCAAACGAAAAATAAAATTTTCTAAATAACTTTTCCATGCTTGTAAAATTTAAGTTACTGACTAGTTACAAGTTACTGCAAAGACGGTCTTTCGCTCCTATTTAGAAGAAAATTTTTAAAAACTCAGAATGTCTGATTTTCTTTATAGAATAACAAGTTGCCTCCATAACAGAACAGGAGGGGTAGGAGAAGGTAGTAACTGTTTTAGTGGAACGCAAAAGGGAATTTTATTGGAAAAGTATGTGCACATAATACATGAAAGATTAATTCCTCATTCATCACTAGAAATAATTTTAATGAAGCTAAGTTAATTTATAACGACTAGATTTTATCATCAAGAAATCTTGTTTATATAGTATCTATCTAGCCAATTCTACTCACACAATATCCAGTTGCTTCATTAACAAACACTTCATTTTAATCTTTCCAAGCATCTTCAATGACTGCAGAAAGACTTACTCAGCAGAAACCAGACATGGCTTTCTACATGAAAGCAGATTATTTAGCAAGACAAGCAACTTATCTGCATAACCATGGAAACAAATTAATGTGTACTGCTGACAAAGAGATACGTTACAGATAGAACTTCATTGTAAGATGGTTCTTCATTATTTCCACTTGGTAATCAGTAGTTTAGAATTTTTCTTTTCCTTGTGTTTTTTGGTTTGTATTATTAATATTATTATCATCATCATCATCTATTTTTCTTTGTTTGGGTTTTCTTAGTTTATTATTAGCAACATGCTTTGATCATTATCTTACTTGTAACATGATGTATCTTGGGCAATACCCCTAGCAAAGCCTACTCTTACAAGATCTAAAGCAAAAATTTAGTATCAAACCTATATGGGTTTTATGAGCTGCTTACTACAGAATTTAACAAGGATTTCCATTTCAAACCTAGCATCATTACTGACTGAAACAGTTCATTTTCCTGCATGTATAGGGTTTTGAGAATTAAGTATTTATATAGCATATGAATTGAGCCAAATTTTATGTAGGTAATTGGCAGTTTTAAAGTCACCAAAATTTTTTGCCGGTCAATGTCACCTTCAGGTCTGAAACAAAAGCAGCAGTTTTCAAAACTAAATACAACTTGACAGTAAGGGTGACAAAATACAGTATCTACAAGGAAGGAAATGGCTGAAGAGAAGACAACAGTGGGAGTGGAATGAAGGACGGATAGACAGTAGAGAAGAGAAATCACATCCATCTATAAACTTTGCCTGTGTCCCCAGCACACCACACTACAGCTCTCCCACCTGCAAGGATATACCCATCTCATGGTACTACAAAGCATTCAGGGGTTTGCAAGCTGCCAGCTAGAATGTTTACATTACCAAGCATTGCTGATCTCCAGTTGTTTGGTTAATTGTGGCATTTCAGGGCTCTGCTTTGCTTCATTGCTTAGAATTACGAGCCCTACAATAGCAGGGCTGTTTCAATTTTCATGGTGAGGGGAGAAGGTCAAGAATACTTTTTTTTTCACCCTGGCATCAATATTTGCAAAGAAGATATAAGATACATTAACTGAATGTTTCCAAGAGATGTCCCTACTTGGGGACGGATGCAAAAGGAGACATCCTTAGCTTGTTACTCCTCAACAACTGGTTGGGCTGCTGAAGGCCTTCCAGCAATTGCAGTCTCCAAGATAAAGTCACAGTTATTCCACTAATTATAAAATAGCTTCCCTTACTTTACATGAATGCAACATATGTTGTTTCCGTTCCTCTTTGACAGCTTAATACAAGAACAAATAGACTAAACATAACCATTACAAGTATAACTTTCACAGTTGGCAGTTAACTTTTTCAGATCCTAGCTCAAAGCAAACAGAAGCCATAGAAAAGTTTAAATATTACAAATAAAAGACAGGTTACACAAGATCCAGAGATGCCATTTATAGATAGACATTTACTTTAATGAAACATCCTTGAGTCAACTTAGTAATCTCTCTGTACAAATTCAACATTAGGGGCTATTCAGCAGATGTAATGAATATGTATATAATTAATATCCTTGTAGAAAACACATTTTTAAAATACTTTCTTATGGAAGAATAATTAACAGTATGTTGTCCTCAAAACATTAGAGCCAGAATGACAGGAGAGTCAGTAAATAAGTCAAAAAACTTTCAATCTATATACATATATATACACTGATCTGTTATAGAAGCTGCTTGCAAGAAAATAAAAATATGCTAACAGTGACTTGCAAATAGTAATAGTTCTCATTTTCCAATATACAGAATCATCTTCATAAAGCTTTAAAGAAAATGTGAAAATATGACAGTTTGTGGAAATTTAATTATGTTTCTTATAAGTCCAGGCAGAACAGCAGTTGGGACATCTCATACTTGAAGAATAGAGCAAAGATAAACCGAGATAAACCCAAATTCTTGATATTTCTAAGACTAAGGACAAACATAATAACTTCCAAAAAAACAAAGCAATCTTGAAGCACTCTATGCACACCGTAAATAAAACAAAAATGCAACAACTGTAACTTCTCCTCATACAGACACAACGTTGTCTCTGATGAGAAGGCGCTACAGCATCGCCTCTGATTGTATTTACTATTTCCAGCAGTTTCGTACTCCATCCACTGAACACTTCAGAACACTCCATGTGAATGAAAAAGCTGCCCCATACATAAACACAACTGGAACCCTGCTGACATTGGGAATTTCTCTCAAAGACATTGTCTCCAGTAACTGGTTGGCAAAATGCAGGACACTGGTCCAGCAAGTACTAATTCTGCACAATTTTAAGAGCAAAAGATGGCAAATCAGGAAAGATGAACAAGGATATGTGAGTTCCAATTGCAACACACGGTAATGAATGCATGGATCTTTATTTTACACACTCACTAGGCACAGCGAGTTCCCACAGACACTACACTTCTCATGAAATTACGAGTTCTTCAACGGTATAAAAACCTCCAAATGCATCCTAAGAGCATGCCAAGACATGGTTAGTACTGTAAATACCACTGTAGTCCAAAGCTTTGACTCCTAAAGATCATTCTCTCAGCGGTAGTGGCAAACGCGCAAAACAGGCACAGTGTTTTTTCTTAGAATTTTTAATAATAGTAATAATAACAAATCTAAACAAAAAAAAAAGAAAAAGATAAAAGAAAAAATACTGCATCTCTAAAAAGAGCTGAATGAAATAATCTCATCCCACTGATGAGATTTAATCCTCGTGTTCCTCATGGTGTTGAAATCTCACAAACACCTGGAGGAATGGCAGTCCGAGACCTTCCAATTGCCGGCACTGCCTTCACGTGCAAAACTGATTAAACAACTCTGGCTGTGCAAAATCAACTGACTTAAAGGATGCATTATCAATAAAAGGAATTCCTAACAAATTTTTCTGAAATAACTTCTTATGCACATCAATGCATAAATACTACATGAAACAAGGTTTGAATTTTTCCAAAGCCTCATGTATTTTAAGGAATAAATTCAAATAAGAAGACCTCTTATGCAAGTGATGTTGCTAAGATCTGAGCTCTCAAACCCAGTAGCAAAGACACATGAACATTCAAAAATGGGCTGTCAAAGGAATTGATCTCCCTACAGTTGCAGGCAAAGAAACATTTTAAAATTAGTATTGATTGTGCTGTATGAAATAACATACTTGTCTGATATACATGATGAATTCATTATTCTGAGAGGAAAGGAAGATAAAATGAGAAATATTCAATGACATACATAGTTTTATTCCCCGTCCAATAAAAATACAGAAGTATTGATTACCTTTTCAACTGAACACTCAAGTAAAATAAAACCTCATATCCAAAGACATTATCAATTTCAGCTGAACGCTTACAGATCTCAAATGAGAATTTAGTTAACCACGAACAAGTATAAAGGATATGAAAATGCCATGATAAAACAGAAGTGCAAGGGATCATGCATACACTAAACTTCAGGCAGGATTTAAATGTTAATTTGAACAACAGCCCAACGGTTACCTGGGCACGAACGCTGTGGTATGGAGTGGAACCAGCTGCTGGCAAATAAACTTCTCTGATAGCAAAACAGGTTTTAAGAAGGTGAAGCAAGATCCACAACTTGATAAAATAAACCAAAGTAGTTTTACGTCAAGAAGGCTCAAATAATTTCATAATTATAATACTATCATAAAGCAGTTATTAAAGGTTTTAGTTTATGACAACAAATATTGATTACAGGTAAGAATTTGACTGGTGTGTTATGCTTTTTTCTCCCCAGTTTCTTCCAAATCACAGATAACAAGATATAACTCTTTCCTATTTTTTTGGTCACAGACTTTGAAATTGTGAGAGTTGAATTGTGAGGGAGTTAGTTCATCCTCACATGCAATGACTACGATTTGTCATACATCACAGGTGAATTAAGAGAACATACACAGAAATAAATACAAACCAGTCTTTCAAATCTTCATTTTCACAAAAAGATCGCAAAGTATAGTAACTTTTTGATGCCGTAATTTTTTTCCTTGATCAAGTCGCTGCCTGTGTAACTGCTTTTCTTGATACCCACATGCTGAACTGCATGTAAGCTCCCATGACTGCTGTGTGCCTGGGGAGCACCCTAGGACCCTGCAAACACAGCAGCTGCAGGGCTGAGGGGGTCCCCTTTGCAGCACGGGAGAGCAAACCCTGAGAGCCAGCGCAGAGCCATCCTGCTGACCTTCACGTGCCAAAACCACGCTAATCCAAACCGCTCGTGTTAGTAACACAAATGTAAAATATCAACGAGGTTAAGACAGGCGCCATGCAGATTTGAGGCAAGTATTACTACTAAATACAGCAAAATGGTTTTCAAATGGCAGGACGAAGCTTGTGTTTCCAAGCACAAAGGTCACTTGAGTTTTATTTATTACTTTCTATTACAGTGATCTATTATGAGGAGATCATGAAAGATTTCTAGACAGGTTTCCAGACATCAGGTATCCTTGAAGTTATATTAACATGGCTTATTTAGTGCTGCTCAAGTGGTTTCAGTGATTAACAGCATAATCTCCTTGGTATATTATTTCACTCGATTTCCAAAGGGACCAAAATAGCAATTCACTGGCACTGTCCTGCTTAGATAAGCAGTTTTATGCCACTTGAATGCAGAGTGATGGACTTTTTTCCTTGTCCACGCAAAATACAATTTTCAGAGCGATATTTTTTATATGTCTTATATTATATATTATTAACATATGACCATTATTATATTTATTAGTTCAGACAGTTTTTTAAGTGAACAAAGATGTCTGACAATTTTTTTTTCCTTTTTCAGCTGTCACCTTTCAATCAGGCTTTTATATAAGACTTTACTGTGAGATGTTAAAAAAAACAGACAAATATTACTGTAGTATTACTGCCAGTGACAGAAAATATTTAAAAACTTCCTAAGCAGAGAAATAAGCCACTGGCCTCAATGAATACCATGTTGTAATGCTGAAAGTCTCTTCACTTTTCCAATCTCTGCCTTCCCCAGACTACAAAAAGGAGCATTAACGTGCCTATATATAGACACACACCTCCTGAAATACCCATAATACAAGACACAAACCATAAATATCAATGGGCATAAAAGCAGAGAAGATGGACTTAATACCAAGCAAACATGACAGCTTGGTTGCCCTGTGCGCTCTACCTCCACTGACTTCCAGACGTCCTGTGTTAAGTCAGGCTGTGTTTGCAACCCAGGTCAGAGCCTAAAGTCTGTTAAATATTGAAAATGAGGATGAGAGGTGTCATGGGACAAAACACTGTAAAACAGCGTAGGGTTTGTTTGTGGGGTTTTTTGGTTTGTTTATTTTGTGAAGGTTTTTTGTGTTTGGGGTTTTTTCCCCCCCAAAGTTTCATCTGTTCCTCACTGCACATGCCACATAGTGCAAACAACACACCCTCCAAAGTTATGATTAAAAAAATAAAAATAATGTTCATGTAACTTGCCAATTGGTTAATAAAAATATCTTCCTCACTTTTAGGCTCCTGGAGCTTTTTCAAAGCAGACAAAGCAATCTGCCTAAAAAGCTATGCAAGTACATATGCTCCAGAAGTAGTCCAACTTACTCAGCCTTCTGCTTAGCTGTTCACTCTATCACAAACCAGTTCTGAACTAGTTAAGTTTCACTGAATTGATAAAATTATTAGGGCAAACTCAACAGCTCCCCAGTATACTCTGCAAGTCACACATAACTTTTGCTGCAATGCTGTCAAGGTCCCAAAGCCTACAGCTACCACATTTCTTAATCACTGAAATGCTAATTTTGGTCTGTGGTATAACCACATCCTTGGATCTACCCACCTCCTAAAAATCACAGAAAAGTCTTATTCTTATTTGTTATTATTATTCAGTACTCCATCCACCATGAGGACTAAGAGATAACTCAAATATCAGCTACTGCAAGGCACACTGAATGGTGACTGAACCATATCAGGTAGGAAAGACTTCTTAACTGTTTAAAATTATGATTCCATTTTCCCCAGCAGTTTAGATCTGAGAAAAAGAGGCAGTTACTTTTTTTCTCAAGATTTTGTAAGATTGCCATGCTTTGCTAGGCATTTCTCTCATGATCCCATAGCATTTCTGGCATATTTTTTTAAAAGCCTCTCATACCTGCTAAGAAGAACACATTAGGGCAAGCAAAGGGTGTGTTTCCATGTTCAGATCTGCTGCCTTTAACATGCATTTTACACATTCATATTACAAACACATCTCTGAGATGAGAAAGTCATAACTCTCACAAGCTCAAGTAATTCTGAGGACGTATCCCAGCAGAGTTCCTGCAAATGGCTGTGCTCCCAACTTAAAAGTCTCTTCCTCTGTTTTTCTAGGATAGTCACATTTCCATTTGTGTTCTTAATCTTAAAACAACCAAAAAAGCATTATGGAAATAAGTCTTTTTCAAGAATGCATTTCGTGCAGCTAAAATAAACTTGAAGGTTTATTGCCATGGATATTATTTATTGTAGCCCTTGAAATGACAGGATACAAAAGGCAGCAGCAGCAGAGAAGCAGAGAGTCAAAATGCTGTAATCTATTTTTAAAATAGTGTTGGGTGTGATGTCATATTTCAGAAAGTGGCACCGCAGACCACTGGGAAGCAACTTCTCTGTAAGTCTGAAGGAAGCTGCGGGACATCGCTGGGGCTGTGTAGCAGCAGTGCCTCTACCTTGAGCAGGTGCAGACAGACACAGGGTCCAGCTGCCTCTTCTCCCAGCTTTCCGAGAGCCACAAAGCCATGCTGGCATTATGCCGCATCAGCAAGGAAGACATACAGTAGCTGCTGCAAACAATCAGACTTTCCACAAGCACTCACCCTGTTTTCAAGCTACTTTCAAAAATGTCGAAATCTCGACAACGAACTGAGAACCCACACTGGCCTCAGTATTCTTTAATTTTGACCATAACCTGTCCTTAGGTTTGAGCACTCCTGTGAGGTCCAGGACCATCTTACCTACACGTTCATTCACAGTCTCTCTTTTCTCAGCTGCAGATTCTTACTATCTTAATTCACTCTGCAGTTTTAAAAAAAAGGCTTGTTGGCTGCATTGGAAGTTTTGTGTGTCCTCACGGATCACTTCATGGTCCTTCTGTTCTCCTCCCCAAGCCTCTAGGACTTTGTGAGTTCTGCAAGAAATTGACTTCCTTATTCTGCTGTTTGGGTATTCCCAAAATCCCAGTCCCAGAAGAAATGCTGGAGAAAAATTGATTCAGCTACAAGATGTCTTTCATTGTGTCCTAACGTAGTGGAAATCATTAATGACTTCACTGCCCACAGCCTCAGGGGATCAGAACTGTCGACCTCCAAGTTATACACATAACAGCTGCTAATTCATCAAATTGAGGAGCATCAGCTTTGAGTAATACTGTATAATCATTGGACAGAAATTGAGGTGTATAATGGAGATCTAAGTTAAAACCAATTAACAACATCCTCCTACAACTCTAGATAATTAAAAATCTGAGCACAACTATAGTTTCTCTGTAGCAGTACAACAGTATCAACAGCATCAACAGCTATTTGTATACTCACTCATGGAATTTTCACTCAATTTCTTGTCAAGCTTCCTTCACCCAAAAGGATTCCATTTGAATTTCCAGTGCAGCATTTGACACCATATTTATCATAACTTTTACAGTAATTACTTGGAAAGCAGTAAATTTGCCACAAAATTAACTTAAAGCAAAAACATTTTCTACATGTTCCGTGTTGCGACTTCAACTAACAATGAAAATCGGTTATTTTTGGCTCATCCTCACCCTACGTTTCTTTCCTGTTCATTACGGAGAAGTGACCTCTGCTCCGCCAACAGGCGACGTCAACTTCTGTCTCCTGCTGGGTACATTCTCAAAAGAAAACACTTACAAAAGACCATGCACTTACCCCATGCTGCCTACTAGGATACAGAAGACAGATTTAAAGAATTGGAGATTCACTTTCTCTGACTGCTTTCAAGTTGCACCAACTGTACTAGCTCCAGAACAAAACACTAAGAAAAAAATAAAAATCCCCCTTTTACTAGGCCAGGTTGACAGTGTACTAATATTCCTGCTCAATATTTTATGCTTCCTTCCTCTCATCTGTATTGGGCTCCTTTTGTAAGGTGCTTGAAAGCTTTTTCAAAAGGAAACTTTTTTTTAATTACACATTAGCACATTTTTCAGACAACTGGAAACAGTAAGTGTTAATAAAAAGCAAATTGATGATGACTGTGATGTTAAATAAATATTCAACTCCATAGCAAATGAAAAAAGTTGGGTTTTTAAAATAAAAAAATCATACTTCGGTGTTGGCTACTAAGGCAAGTTTGCAAACATGTCAAAAATGTTCAAGAATGAGGATTGGTCATTTGCCAATACAAGAGGCTAAAGTCAAAGTGTATCTGTAACTTACTTCAGCATCCACTAATCATTCTGAGGTGATGGTTCAGGTTCTGAACCATTTTATAGCTTAATTATTTACCATTTCACTACCACTTCACAAATAAGCATCACTGTGAAAACCTTTGCAAATCACTGCTACTGTTTTAGTCCTTCCTATATTTTACCCCTTCTGCCTCAAGATTTTGACATTTCATTATATTTTTGAGGGAAAGACTGGACAGAGAATACACCTATCTTTTCTTAACTAGAAAACACAAATTAGGAAACTTACATCGTTCACATACTTCAGTATTCCTCTCTAAACGTCCTGTAGAGCTATCACAGGGACAGATTAAAAACTATTTAACTGTTATGAGAAGCTGATTAATATGTACAGAACAAAAAGTTAATTCATTAATACAAAAGATTTTGTGCTCATTCATCTCCATTTTCTATTGTAGAGGAACTTTTCTTAAAAATGATTGTTTCATTCCAGCAGCACCAGTCTTTTGTTTCTTATTCACCCCCAGCAATTGTCTTCCTCTTCATCCTTAGATCTACAGCTTTGAAAATTGATCTCTCAAAGCAACAGAAATCAAAACCATGTACAGACTAAACTCTCAAAAAAAAGGAACCAGTTTTCCATCACTTAAATTTATTTTCTATGAGTGCTTTTCTAACAACATATTAACAGGAAAAAGAAGAGAACAAGATACTGATCACCTTTAAAACATTACAAATCATCCCAACTTATTTGCCCACACAGAAGACATTTGCTTTTTCAGTGCTTTTCAGTAAGGAAACTGTTGGCTTCTCAAAACGATGACTACTGCGCATAAACTGATACCACTGCAATTTTCTTATACTTTGAGGAAGGCATGCTCACCATTACATTTTCAGAATACAAAAATCCTTCTCAGCTGTATGTTACCCTAACGTGGAGTGAAATCTGTTGCACTCTTACTTGATCACTGATGGATAAGAAAAGTGATTGTAAAGCAAACAGCTTTAGAAAATATATACAGAAAGTAACACCAGGATGACTGCAAATTGAACTCCACTTTTTTTACAAGTCTGAGACAGAGACAATGAAATACAGCAGGCTACCATTAATTAAACAGACTACTTCAGCACAGCAAAACCATCCTTCTGGCAAAACCTCAAGCTGCAAGAAATAAACTAATTGCAATCTCAGCAGCCAGTATTTTCATGGCATGACATGCCACACCCAAATTATTCTGTGCTGCCATGGAAGGTTTTGCCAGGAAAATACTTCATATAATGAAATACACAGAACAACACAACCCTTCAAAACAATTTACCACCTTCATCCTCTGTAATTTGTACTCCTGTGCAACTCGCGTTCCATCTTCTTTCCCACATTGAAAATGATATTTAAAGGTCCAGACCCTGCTACCAACAGGACATATCTATTGCCCTGTATCTCTCAAGGGTACAATACAGTGGGTACTGCAAAAGTGTTGGAATCCTATAGCCTAGAGCTGCTTGTTAGTCTACAAATACTGCTGCCCAGAAAGCGTTGAAAAGATTAAATATGAGGAAAAATAAGCCATGCTTTTCATTAAACTGCATTTCAGCATAATGGTACAAAAGCTCTCCAGAGCAGGGTTAATAACAGATTTTATGGAAATGGTTAATTAAGAGCCCAGCAAAGTCCTAATACATTTACACTGGGTTTATGGATTGATTTTGTTTAAGGAATGTAACACCTCACGTTACTGGTAAACTTGTAAAAATTGAAGATAGTTTTTGAAAAAAGTAACCTCGCTGGGTTTTGCTTTGCTATGCCAGCTAACATCAGTGAATCTCTGTGTCCCCTGCACACAGCAAGAGCCTTCTTCCAAGATCTCTGGCAAGGTTACCAAGCTCATAAACACTGAAATCAACCGTACACTTAGAGAGCAAATTACACATCAAAAAAAAAGCATTGAATCACTTTTAGAAAGTGATTTTAGTTGTTGCAGTGAGCCTGGCTGGAATGGAGTTCACTTTCTCCATAGCAGCCCATGCACTGTGCTGACCCAGCAGGGCGCGGGTGCTGCTGAGCGGTGCTGGCACAGCACCACAGCTGCACTGGTCCTCACGCTGCCACTCCGGCAAACAGGTTGAGGGTGGGCAGGAGACCAGGAGGGGACACAGCCAGGGCAGCTCACCCAGACTGAGCAAAGGGACCTTCTATGCCATGAAATTTCATGCTCTCAGCAGAACAGGGGGCAGAGGAAGAAAGGGGGTGGGACACTGCTTGGCTACGCTGGCTGGGCATCTGTCTGCTGGTGGGATGATGCATCACTTCTTGTCTTCTGCTTTCTTCCTCTATCATTATGTTATTAAACTGTCGCCTTTCAACCCACAAGTTGTCCTGTTTCTGCTCTTTCTATTCTCTTCCCCCATGCCACTGCAGACAGTGAACAGGCGGCTGTGTGGGTGCTTAGCTGCTGACTAGGGTGAACCACCACAGCTGTGCGGCAATTTTTGTGCTAAACAGAGTATATACCGGTGAAACAGTGATTTCTGTGGAGAAAAAGCAGCAAATACCTCATAGTATAACTTGATCATTAAGAACAGATTATATGATCACTGCAGAAAGGGCAAAACTCCACCCATTTGAAACCAAGGAGAAAATCTTAGCTCAGTGGGCCGCAATTTCTCTCCTGGTTTTCCTGAAGATGGAAGGTTACCACAGATGTCTCCGTCCAGCTACATACATGGATCAGAGATTCAAATCATCTGCATCTGCAACCAGAGCCAAAACAACACACAGCACATTACCAAAGGGGCTAGAAAGTGTGTTCTAACACTATATATATGCTACAGAGCAGATATTTTTCATTTCGGTTACAGAACATTCAGTAGAAGTATTTGAATGAGTAACTATTCAGCTTTTCAGAGAGATTTAGAAGGGAACACTGCAACACGCTCCAGTGAGATGAAGGTTTAAACACTTTCTTGGCTCTATCCACCTGTAAAGTCCCCTTGATCTTAAATTAAATGAGCACCAACAAGAAGCGGTATCTGCAGTGTATACTTAAATCATTCTCTAAGAATTGGGAATACTTGATAAATTTAGCGGAGCTGCATCCAGGGGCAAAACCTTTGCAATACTGGAAGTATGCTGTGAAGCAGAAATGATGTATCCACACTGAATAACACCCCTTTCCATGATTCTTGCTTGTTCTCTCTCCTTACTACATTCAGGAAATCGAAGTGATTTAATGTAAAACAGCAAAGAGGGGAAATTGACTGCAACTCTTAAGAAAAAGCCTAGCAGGCTAATGAACCATTATGGTAAAAGCTGAATAAGCTGAGATCCTGAAAAGAAATTGGAGGTGTATTTTAGATATGCATGAAGACGATCAAAAAACCATTTCACAGATTGCTATGTGCAAGTAGGGCACTTTGTTTAATCTTATCCAGCTATACAACTTAAATGAAACAAACCTTTAATTTCACTTTCAAAAGTATTAAGCATTTCAGGAGCTGCCTTCAAGACGGCCAAATTATGTTCCTGGAGGTATTTCAAGCTAATTTTCAAAGGCCAACAGTTTCAGTTATTAGAAAACCAGGCTCAGCTGCTTCCTCAAGGGAAGGGAGAAAGAGTGAAAAACAAAACTTTTTACCAAGTCAAGTAAAATGAAGGGATTTATTACAGATATTGAAGTGCCTGGTTAAAAGAGACAACTTACAGGGACTCCTTAGGTTTCCTAAGACCCAAAGTTTCCCCACTCACACATACACGTCACGTACTGTCACCAAGACTTATAATTATGATCTCTGAAAAAGAGCTTATCAGAGCCAGTGCTTGGAGAAAATTACAAAACCTCATTCTACAAACACATTGTAACTGAACTCCGACTACTCATGCATGTAAAAATAAACCACAGGTTTATCTGCAAGTTCAGGGGCTGACTGACCCAAAAGTAACAAAGAACAGAACCGTCCATAAAGCTCCTTTGGATCTCCTGTAACTGCCTGAACCTACAAAATTAAAAAACAATCACACAAAAAAGCCACTTGACAAAAACAAAGACCACCACACACACACAAACCAACCAATCAACCAAAAAAGCCACACATAAAAAAAAACAGAGAAAAGCCTAATCACTAACCAGCAAGAAGCACTAGTGCTTCCCGACCTCAGTATGGTATAATTGCAAAGATTCTTAGGGACACATTATCAAGGCAGTTCCAGAAGTCTAATGATTCTGTTTGATTTGCTTGTCCTTGTTGACTAGAAAACAAAATTCCCATGCAAAAATGCAAATATTTTTAAAGCACAGAATAGGCACCTACAATTATATTTTCAGTTTCTCAGAAGCATTCTCAAGAGGTACATAGTTTTTGTTAAAGAAATGAATCACACATTTCATATCTTGAAATAAAAACAGCAAATGTTTTAAAAAAATTAGAACACCTGAAGTGTAACACAAGTTAAATGCCAAAGACAACACAAATGTTTGTCTGCTGACCCTAACCTTAATATTAGAGCAGTTGAAAAAAGAATAAACATTTTAGAGAAAAATAAGATAGTCTGAATAGATTGTTTTGTAGCCTACACATTTACTGAACTATTTCTTAAAATTTCTAGTTGTTAATTAAGTATAACAACACAGGAAAAAATATTACTACCCATTTTAGATACTAAATATTTATCATACTGCCTGAATACTAAGGTACCCGTTTCTTATTTTGATGGAGGTAAAAATTAAAATAGACTTCTAGGTAGAGGTAACACGTTTGGTTAAACAAACACAGCTGTAAAAGCCAGTCAAGCTTTAAACAGAACTTTCTGCAGTCCTGAAACAGATTCAGCAACTTTCAAAGCTGCTTTCAAAGATAACCACAAGTTCAGAAAAACTGCTTAGCATCTATTTAATACGTGTCATTTTTACCACCTTGAAAAGAATTGTTGGTACCTATAGAGCATGTCTGTAGGTGTACCCTCCCAATTTGCATCTACGTGTCATTTAGCCTATAGATATCTGCAATTTCACTGCTTTTAAGTCGGACACGAGTCACGTGAAGCTGTAACTAAACAAAGTAGGATATAACGTTGCATGCAACATCGCAGAGCCAAGAAAACGAGTCTGTGTGCTGTATTCGCTTCACTACCACTGCTGCAGCAAAGGGCAGTGCACGGGCACTGCAGGGCTGTGCACGCAGCGCTGCGCCAGGCTTCGCAACCACCACCAGCAGCGACTAGCGCAGAAACGGCATTTTAAGGAGCTGAAGGTCTTACAGTTAAATGTCCATTCTTAAGAGTAAAATTTCATTCTTACACACCACTCCTACAACTTGATCAGTGTGGAACAGCAGTGTCGTCCAATGGTTTGACAGGTTAAACAGCACTGTATATTTTTTTAGACATTTCCAGAGAGACTCCTAAGCCTCATTTCTTATTTATAAGTCTGGAGCTAGAATTTGAATGAACATGAGCCAGAGTATCTGCCTGTACAGAAGATTACTAACACTCAGTTTAGGGTTTATAATAGCAACAAATGTCTGGAAGAGAATTGAGATACTCCAGTGTTACGAGTGAGAAAGGTCACAACTTTTTTTTAATAGCAACAATAAATTTGGTATCAGAAAATAATTCAGCAAGTTTAGAAAATAAGAGTTTGATTACAGTTAGCAATGCTCTGATTAGCTAAAAACATTTCAGATATTAGCAATCCACTGTATTTTATTTACGAATCATCAACATGCCAACTATCAACCAGGTAACCATACAAGGGACAAAGAAACTTCAGGCAGAGCTGAGTTAGAAGAGTGACTCTGGCAGCCTGTCCAGTAATGGAGAACATCTTTTTCAGAGGCAGCTCCAGATTTAGCAGTGTTTTCTGTGTTGTATTTCAAATCCAAGGACTAGGAAGTGGGCAGCCAAGCAAGGGGAGGTAGAGGGGTACATGCGTTACCAACCCATTCTCCTGCATGGAGGGGACGCACACGGTTGCAAACACACAGTGCCAATGAGGTACGTTTATAATGCTTTTGTGCCAAATGGTGGCAGCAGAGAAGTGCAGAGGTATACAAGCTAGGCCAAAAGCTGGAAAACACCTATCCTTGGCATACTCCTCCACTTGGAGTAACCATCCGTAATGGCAAGTAGGACACAGTCCATAAGGAGTAAGTTTTGGGCCACTCACTACAAGAAGGACATTGAGGCACTGGAGCATGTCCAGAGAAGGGCAATGAAGCTGGTGAGGTGTCTGGAGCACAAGAATTATGAGGAGCAGCTGAGAGAGCTGGGGTTGTTTGGTCTGGAGAAAAGGAGACTGAGGGAGACTTTATCGCTCTCTACAACTACCTGAAAAGAGGTTGTAGAGAGGTGGGTGTTGGTTTCTTCTTCCATGTAACTAGTGACAGGACAAGGGGAAATGGCTTCGAGTTTCACCAGGGGAGGTTTAGATTGGATACTAGGAGGAATTTTGTTACTGAAAGAGTGACCAAACACTGGAAGAGGCTGCCCAGGGAGGTGGTGGAGTCACCATCTCTGGAGTTGTTCAAGAAGCGCATGGATGTGGCACTTCAGGGACATGGTTTAGTGGACATGGTAGTGTTAGGTTGACGGTTGGACTTGATGATATTAGAGATCTCTTCAAATCTTAATGATATTTTGATTCCGTGAATTAATGTGGCATTAAAGCATTAATATGGCTTCCTTGCCATTCCCCCACAGCTAGTACACAACACAGTACCTTAGTATTTCAGAATTGCTTTGCAGTCTTCAATCCTTATCCACATCTGCAGCTTCTGAATATGCGATAGGCCAGGGGATGGAGTGCCTTGTGCTGGGTGCTGAGGATGTCTTGGACTGCAGGATCCAGAAAAACTGTTCCATTTTATCTGACAAGTTGAGTTTGTACCATCCTCAGCTTCAGTTTCTCTTTTCCATTCTTAACTCCCTATGTTACACCTCAATATTTAAAACCTTCTAGATAGAATACCTGAGACTGAACATGAAGGAAAGCAGTAATACATTTTCTACCCAAATAATTCATAAGTTAGATTGTATATCTACCCTACTTACTATTTTTACATTCTTCCTTGAAAAATGATAATTTATCTGATCATGCAAAAAGATGTGTTCATCTTCAGCAAACACAGATAAATACATACGTTTTGTGTATATACTCTCTTTGAGCCCCGAATCACCACGTTGTGCTGGAGATTGGCAGAAACTAAAAGATAAGGTATGTAAAAGTACTTGTGAGTTAAAGGAGAGACACTTAAATGGGGAATCCAGTGTCACTGTAATCCCCACATCCTAAATGCTAAACACAATGTCTTCCAAACCAAAGAAGTTGCAGGTGGGGGATCCAAAAAACAAACTGAAATCTGAGATTCTGAACTCCAGATACAGCCCAAACAGTGAACAGAAAGGATGGAGAATCACAGAATAAAACAAGACAGAAAGACTTGTAGACAATTTATGACCGTAAGACAAATGCATAAAAATGGGACTGAAATAGTAGAAAAAACCTAAGAATTAATGCACAGTAAAGTCTATGAACGTAATATTAACGTTTTTTGAAAGATTTTGGAATATATATCTCAAAGACAATAACATTCACAATTGAACCTACTGAATGTCACCTCTCAGTGTTTTTCTTACAGAATTTTACTTACACATGAAATACATTGAGATAGAGCACATTGAATAATTTATCAACAGACAAAATCCCATATAGGTTTATGTCTTTCAGTGACAATGACATATCATAGTTTGATTACCAACAAATCTACATTATAATGCAATATATGTGAGCACACAAACAAATTCCCAGATAAACATCTACATTCTTCTAGTCATTACAAGATAGAGCACAGTAAAATATTAAGTGTGGAAAACAAATGCAGAAGTAGCTGTTCAATCATCCATTTTAAGTTACCATAGCCTAGTTTAAAAATTGAGAAAAATCCTTTTCAATTAAAAAAAAGCTTTGTTTTTTTTAATAGTATACAGGTGCCTGCTCAAACTTAATGTCTCTATTCTAGAGCTTCAGAGGGCTTTACATACCTAGTGCCTTGTTTCGTCTCAAATGCCATATAGGTATTTCCCATGAAGGCAGTAATTCCTGTCGATCTGCCCAATTGTTCTAATCGCTGTTCTTCTTCGAACAACTGCCACTGGTAAGCACAGACACATTGGATGAGCAAGCCTGGTCTGTGAAGAAAGGGACTCCAGGTTCTGCATGCAACTGATTTGTATTGAGCACTTCAAAAATCCTACTATGTTTTTAAAAAGTATTGTATGTAATTTTATGATTTTTCAAATCATGTGGGGTTAACAGCTCAACTCTTAAGCCTTTACTAAAAAAAGACATTTTAAGTGTCTTTAAGAAGAAACTGTTGCATGCTGTCCTCAAAGCCTGAATCCAACTGAAAAAGATCTTAAGACCTCTTTTGACTTTATGCTTCTGGATCAACTTTAAGCTCCTGCATCAGGCCCATGACACATGCATGTAGGTTTGGATTTTGTAAGTAGCATCAGTCACTCAAAACCACCTAAGTTAGGTCACATAACAGGCATCTCAGCCCCAGATCTGCAGATGTGCAAAGGAATAAACTTACACGTTTATGCAGAACTGCAGGTGGAGTCTGCATTTTGGAACGGAACGGATCATCATTGACAATGCAGTCACTAATGTTACATGCAATTTAAGACTGCTGTTATTAGTCTACTCAACTGCTCTGAGTAATCACATCCAATCTATTTAAGAGTAAAAGAAATATGAGAGAATACAAGAAGTCTTTTCAAATATTCCCTTCTGGTTTGGGGGTTTTTTCCCTCATTGTCTGATGCTCCCTTTTCCACTAATGGGTTTCATTAAAACTATTTACTTTAAAGACAGGAACTCATGGATTTGGAAAAAAAAATACCATCAGCACTGCAGTTCCACCTACAAGTTCCGGTTACAGGGCAAACCTTCGTTTTCTATAAAGCCCCTTACCTGAACAGCAAATGGGAAGGCTATTGAATAGCGTGTGAAGAATGAGAATAGTGGAAAAGAAAAAGTCCTGAGCCAACCACATCAATAAACAGTGATGTGCAGATGGGATCAATTCACTTAACTGCAGCTTTGCTAACTCCTAGCACTCGCTAAGTAAATTTAATGCATTCTACAGGCCTGGATTGTAAAGTCACACGCATGCAATTACTGATGCCCGTGATCTAGGCATGTTCTGTGACTGCAAATCACAGAATCACAGAATCTTAGGAGTTGGAAGGGATCTTGAAAGATCATCCAGTCCAACCCCTGCCAGAGCAGGATCACCCAGACCAGGTCACACAGGAACGCGTTCAGGCGGGTCTTGAATGTCTGCAGAGGAGACTCCACAACCTCTCTGGGCAGCCCGGTCCAGTGCTCCGTAACCCTTACAGTGAAAAAGTTTTTCTTCATGTTCAGACTGAACCTCCTATGCTCCAGCTTGCTCCAATTGCCTCTTGTCCTGTCATTGGCCGTCACTGAGAAGAGCCTGGCTCCTTCCTCCTGACATTCACCCTTCTATCCAGACCAACACACTAATGTATGAAAAGGCACCTTTTTTCCCCACACAGTGGAACAAGCTGATGCCCTGCGGGTTTTTTTCATTGAATCCAGAACCCTACACAGAAATGCAGATCTCTTCTGCACATTATCTCGTTTAACATACTGCTTCTGACAACTGCAGTTTGAGAAAATCCCTCAAGCAAATGGATAATAAATGGTTTTCTCAAAGCCATTTACAGAAGAGTGTTAATACTATATATTTAAGCTTCACTTAAACCACTCAAATGTAAACAAGACTTCTTACTCCACTGGATGGCAACAGAATGCTAACTTGCTTGCTTCAGTAAAGCTCATTCAAGATGTGCAAGCATGTAAGACAATGAAAATTAATTCAAAGACATCACTGGAGTTCTACTGATAAACTAAATGATCGTAAGAATTACTTTTATTAGTCAGTCAAGAAGAAATGTGGAGCAAAGTAAGTGGTGTTTCCAAGTTAGTAGAAACATGAATTAAAGATAAGACAATGCCCAGCTGGACACAAAGAAAGCCTAAAAGTCTGCTACCACCTGTAAGTACCTTTTTAAAGTGTTTATCCAAAGTACCCAGTTTCTGTCACCAGTCCTTCCTCACTTAGGCAAAACAATGGAAAAAGCCAGATCATTCTCTCCAAAGATCCAATACTTGTTCAGCTTTTGGCAGCTGTAGCTGTAACTACATTGTGGACCAGATCTTCAGGAAGCAATGAATTGTGGAAACACCTAAGTACAATATTTTTATACACTAAATATATGCATAGTAGTATTTGCACAAAATTAGACTAGCTTGATGGCAAATTAAGTAGAACTATATATAAACGAAGTTTTAGTTCTTTGTTCTTATTCAGTGTCAGGCTGGTAGGCTTGTTCTTACTATAACATAGCTATGATGGGGTGAAGAAAAAAAAACAAAACAAGAATTGAAAGTGGATGATGAATGGGAGAACACATTAGACTATTTATCCCTCCCATGAGACTACTATTTGCAGCCATTTAAAAGTGACAGTTTAAATAGCTCAGTGTTGTACTGCATGGCCGGTTGCTGCTCAGCTGGGACAGGTATCTCCATCACAAGGCTCTTTGCAATGGCATCTTCAGCTGGATCAGGTGAGGATTCCTGAGCTATTGTTTTGCTGGAGTTTCACAATGCAGCTGGCCTGTGGTCCAATAGCAGCATTCAGTATTCAAATGATTTGCTGTTAGTTATCTTAAACTACGGACAAAACATGTCCAGTTACTGTAACTGACCTGCATCACCATTCCTCATCTGCAAGAAGTCTCCAGTGGCTACGTAGAAGTATCTGCGTACAGTGTTGTAAATTCTACAGAAACAATCACATACGAGGGCTTCCAAGAGTGCCACGGGCTCTGCCCAAGGAATTAATCAACACTTCCTCAGCAAGCCAGCAGTGCCTATTAACTGGCCTATGCCCAGTAGGAGCTCCATAGGACTGTCCAAATTCCTCACCTAAGGAGTTCTTTTATCAACAAGTAGCGAAGGCTTGCTGTGAAGGTGGCCGTGTGGGTTCAGTCATCTTGTCCCAGTGATCTCCAGCCACCCACTGTCTCCTCAGGGTGAAGACCAGCTGGGAATCTCTGGACCTCTCAGGGAAATGAGAAGACGTGTGAGCAGACAGGCACAGCTCCAATGCCCAGCTGCACAATTGTAACTGTATGGCAGACAGGAACTTCATCCTTATGTCACAATTATACCTTGAATCTTAAAGATCCCACCACACCTTTTCCTCAATTAAAATAATAATTACAAAAAACAACTTTGAAAATAATTAGCAGGGTGATTATATAATAAAATCCTTTTTTTTCTTCTTGAATGCACAAAATGGCTAGCAAGCCTTTCATGGCTCTCAGACACTTCATGTTATATTCCTGTTTGAACCAGCATTACTCTTTTATCTCCTATACAGTATAATAACTTAATATTCAGTTACTCGAAAGTTAAATGTTGTGATGAAAACTGCAAGGATTAAAATATGAAACAACGACAACAAGTTTACAGTTTGCATATCTTTGAGCTATACTCAGTGCTTCTATTTTAGGCTGTAAGTCAGCCTGCTAAGATTTTTCTTTTTTTGAGCTTATGGGCTTTACATTTTTGGAGTACTTTTTTTTATCATGTTAGGTTTATTTGCTCTTCTTTATTACTTTAAGTGATAGCCTTGTCATCACTTTACTTAAAATGTTGGTAGAGTTTTATATTAATTAACTTCTGCACAGAATGTCAGGACAAGGAGAATAAGCAGTAGCTCCTGCCATTTGAAATGGCTGAGAAAACAAGTTTATTGGGTTTGGATTGCTTCAGGCATTTTTCTGTTTGTTTTTTGTTTGCTTGTTTGTTTGTTTGTTTTTTAAAATGCACATCATGCACTTTTTTGACATAGCTTAACAAAACTCTGACATCTCTAAAAATATCAATCACAGAAGCACTAATCTGAACATATCTAAGTCCAGTCCAGAAGAGTATCAAGTGAAAATGCTGCATACAGGAGCCTGGTCTGACCACTTTTATCAAGCTGCCTTATTAGCTGTATTCGTCCCTGTTTGAATCATGACAAGATTTATTCTGCAGACAAATGCTGGCATTTTCCTCTCTTATGGTTTTTTGCCTCATTCTACAGAAAAAAATTAAATGAAACAAAACCTGCTTGTCTTCGGGCAGTCACAATCACCTCTGTAATTCTATAAATATCCTCTGCACAATAACTCATGGCGTATATAAAAGCAATGACAAGGTCACTTACTATGAACAATTCACGATCGGTTACCCTGGCAACAGAAATGTGTGGCAACAAGGGAAAAAGGCACAGTAAAAATTATAGGATGTTTCCATTATGTAAGTGACTCCTGTGATTTCTCCAAAAGGGTTTACCCAACTCTCAGACTCCAGATGTTTCTCACTTTCTCTACTTTCACACCGATAGGAACTTCACTTGTTTCAGTGGAGTTACCCTAATATAAATTTAGAGTAAGTGAAAAGAAAAATAAACATGCGACTGATAAGGAATTCAATTCTATTTTAAACAATGTTGTCTCAAAATCTAGCATTAATTTGCTCCAACTCTATGGGTGAGCATCTTCTTAGGAGTTAGAATTCCTAGTCAGCATTCACTGTTAGTTCAATCATATATAGTTCACTTTCAGCTGACCTTTCCTACTTTGTCATCTTTTCATTAAAAATCAATCCCCAATTTGCACATCACAAGGGTTTTACAAGTTTTCAATAGGACTTGTGCAATTAATGTACTATGTTAGAACTTTAAAAAATTTATCTTCTAACTGGAAGCTCAGAAGAAGCAAAGGTTTTCTGGAAAGCCCATGGTGTCAGGATGTCTTTTCCACTCTGAATCAATCTCTAAACCCAAAGTGAGATCCCACAGCAGAGGTTTTATAACAAGACTAGGTAGTCAGCATTTCACCAACCAAAACCAATCTTGACAAGCACTTAGCCAGCAATAGCCATGCTTCTTCTGAATCCTGCAATCAAAGCAGATTCCAGAGTGGGTATATATGTGTCTTGCTATATGAGGCAGTCTCGGCAATGCACAGTTGCTCCAGGTCTATGCACAGAAGGAGGAATGACAAGATAACAACAACTCACTCACATCCTTCACCACAAAAGGCAGCGTTTCTGAGGTACCTCAGAAATGAGATGCAGCAATAAGGTGGTAGAGACTACAGTTAGAATGAGTCACTGTTACCGTGCTGTAAAAAACCCTCTTCTGTATTTGAGAAAAGACAGGCATGAATCTACTTATAGTTTATATAAAGCTCAATGGTCCCTGCAGATCAGAAATAAAGGGATTTCAGTCTCTATCAATCAGTACCTTTTTGTGATGCCCCTCTCCAGCTGCCTCCAAGACAGCTCTCACATCAAATGCATACTACTGAAGGAGAAATGGGTATCACTTGAAATGGCAAACCTACAGATACCATATGCTGAATGCCTTCCCAAACTGGTATCACATACTCTACCTTGGGAAAGTGTAACTTGAAACGTGCAATGAAGAAATAATTGATCTACTGACAATAAGCTGACAAAAAATGCTTTGTCGTATGATCCAGTTTGAAATGATGTGAAGTAAGACATCTTAATTTCTCAAAACACCTGGCAATGCCATAATCAGGCACAGGGACAATTTGGTCTTGTTAAATAAGAAAGGAAACGATTCGGAAGATACTCAGAGACCTGCAGCTTTTTTGCTTCTCATATCATCAGTTCAGCTTTGGGAAGGACTAATGGAAAAACCTGATGGATGGATTAGGGCTTAATTGCAACAGGATTTGCAGCATGGTTTCATCAACATTTCATCCCTATAGATGGATTTGCAGCTATTCCTATGGATACCTCATTCACAGGAAACACAAACTCGACCCAATTCCAATCTGAATAGCAGCCCACAAAGAAACCATAGTGAGAACCAGAAAGAGAATATAAGCTCCTTAATAGTTCAAAAGAAAATATCTTGAGAAACCTAGTGGCTATTCCAGAAAACTGCAGTCACTGAGGGAAAGTGCAAAGTAGGAAGGTGCTTTGAGAAGTCTGGATACTACAGAGAACAAGTGACAATTAAAAGGAGTTTATAACACATTAAAATTCAGCAAACTTTATAGGGAATGATACACTGCAAGTTTCACAGAAATAAGTCAATACTACTTCTTCTTTTGAGGAAAATATCTGCCTAGTTGAAGACTAACAGTTGATCACTGTTTCTTGAAGAAAACAGACCTCTCTACCTTTCCAAAGTAAAGAAAGTAACTACCTTGAAATCAGCATTGCTGGTTAGCACCAGATTCAACAGCCCAGTATCTTCAGTTAAGAATTTCTTACTTTCTTATAAATGTAGACTGCTTCTAGTCATTTATTCTTCTTTACAAAGGCCCGCAATTCAAGCTATCGGCAAATCAAGCCAGCATTAATCCTTTCCATATAGCACTGTAAATCCCTCCCAAAGAAAAATCACAGCAATTTTAAAGATGCCGCTAAAATTATGTGTTTCTAATTGCTGTCCTTCAAATTTGATCCAAGATCTATAAACTACGTAGCAGGAGAGTTCTGTACATAGGTGCAGCTGCTTTAGGTCCTAGAGCAGAGAGGACAGGACCAAGACAACATGAAATACCCATAGCAAGAGGTAACCACAACTTTCACTACCCTGAAATGAGACTGAAATGAAATCAAAGATGGTACTAAGGACAGAAATAGCTTCATAAATCACACTTTGCTAAAAGAAAACCATATCAAATGCAAAATCAGCTTCAGGTTTTTTTCCTGCTTGTTTAACTTGGAATGATTTGACCAATGTTCAGAAAAAGGAAAAAACACCAAAACTGTTACTTTAAATCCCAAATAAATGTTGAATTAATTACTATTACTATGGCTTTACATCATTAAATCACACTATTAAAGCTGCACCAGTTACGTTAAATGGAGGTAGTGTTAATTAAATCATAAGAGCATGCATAATGAGACGCAGCAAAAAAGTAGAACTACTTGGGATGAAACTCTTAAATGAGTCCATATTCTCAGTGTTCACATTTTTAAAGTACATGGGAATTTATACTGAAGATCCGCATCAGAAATACCTATCGTCATTTCCTAAATAATACTCAATTTGAAAATATATGCTATGTGAGTGAACCATCTCTACAGTTTCCAGACAGGCAGGTTTTACTGCATAGACAGCACAAAACATAAAGAGAACTGAAAAAGAAAAGTAAAGGCAAAGGCAATAACCAAATCTCTAAACACACATTAACCATCTGAGCTACCATGTTATTTCCAAAGTTGTTTTGAAATTTGTTTCTAAGAGCTTCTACAACCAACAACCTTGTCCAAATTAAGGATGCTAGAAGATCAAATGAAACTTTTCAACAGCAGATTTTACCCCCTTGTTCAGCAGAATTTTCCTGTCATAACTTAGATCAATAAGATTATTTATTTTATGCTCTTCACAAACTGTGAAACTGCCCAAGTCTCTCTTAGTATAAATGCAAGGTTGATCCCTTGTATTTTGGACAGAAGAGACATAGCTATGAAACAAGAACTGCCTAAAAATTCTACTATAACCTCCTAAAAACTCCGCACATAGGTGGAAGAAGAAATCACTTTTTAAAAAAACTATTTCTAAAATTTTAAGTCAATTTCACTATTAGGACAGGACCGACTCATAATTCTCAAACTCCTGAGCTGGAAGACTAGAATTATGAGCGCCTCATATTTCAATTTGCAAGGATTGCCAACCTGTGGACACTCACGGCAGAGATCCCTTTATGATGCAAGAATGTGGCAACTCCTAAGAACAAGCTTGTTTTTTCCATTACCAGAAGAAAAAAGCAGAAGAGGAGAGAAGCCCTCAGCTTGGCTGCTCACCTCATTTTTTCTTTCTATCCTGTTCTCCTAAAACACTCCACTGACAGCACAGAATTGCAAGGACTTGATATCTAGTCCATGTCTGCCATTCTGAGTATAACAGTAACAAAGAGAAAGCCTATGAAATGCAAAAATTCTCTTCCAACTCTTTCACCAATAAAAGATCACAAAATTTAAATAATCAGAAAATGTATCAGACCTGTTCAGTCAGATTATATTCTTTATCAAAATGTAGCTTTGGTCTTCAACTGTGGAAGGACATGGGAGTTTCACCTCTCCCTACTTAAAAGATTTTCTTTAATCATCTAGTGCTTTTTCAAATATCTATAAATCCAAATTCTTCCCCTGGTTTTTTCAAACTATTTAACATGAGATAACAGTTATTGAGATACTATAAATTTCATTTTCCCTGTCAAAAAAAAAGGAAAAAAAAAGAAAATACACTAGTTTTCCATTATTTATTACCCTTGGAAAGGGAGCATATTGTTCTTCTATTAAAGAACGTATCTGAAATAATCCTACAACAATTTGAACCCAAAGTACTAAAGTCAAACAAAATGAGTATCCTCCCTCTGTTTTCTCAACCATTTTAAATGTCAGTTCTGGGTCCATAATTAATGGCGAGTTCTACAAAACAAGCAAGGTTCAGTTTCGATTTCCTCTTCTGTATTAATGGACATAGTCCCACAGATACTGCCTTCAAAATTTTGAAGCATGCAAAGAACATCTAAATTTTCCGTCTTTTGTCTTCAAAATATAAGGGAAATATTTTCCATAGACATTTTTCTTTGTCATGCTAATAAGCCATCCTGGTCAATAGGTTCTTGCAGTGTGTGGTATTTGCAGCATTACAGCAGACTTCACACTGATAAAAAGCCACACCAAAAACATATCACAAAACACACAATCAGCTGTCACTATAAGTTATCCCATTGGAGCTACAGGGGGTATTTTTAAGCAGGCAGAAAGTAATTGCCTACTTGGAATTCTGCCAAGACTCTAGAGCTAATTATTTTTTAAGGATGAATTTAGTGCTTGCATGAAAGCTGATGGATCAATAGCAAAAGAAGATGAAGTCAGTTTATTCAGAGACTAGGTATGGTGCTCGCTGTAGTGATGCAAAGTTGCCTGCTGTGCCCTGAAAATATACTATTTTCCTAAAATTGGAGGGGGACATGCATTACAGCAAGACTGTTCAACAACCTCCGCTTTTAACAGAAACTACCAGCAGCGAGCATGCACACATGTACCCATCTGCCCAGACCCAAACCAATCACCAAACTACTCTTTCAACCACAAACTCCTGCCTTATCTTGCCAGAATCCAAACTAAGGACTTATATTCTTAACATGTGTAATATATTAAAGGGATAATAATGAATTTAAACGTATCTGAAGTACTCAGTACTACAGGAGAGAGCTAACAGTATATGCCAAATTGACTGAACTAGCCTGTATTCTATTACTGATCAAGATGTAAAAGCAGCTTCTAAGATTTCTCTGCTGGCTGTTAAATGTTTTAAAAGACCAAGTATCAGAAGGAAAAACTAATTCTACTCTCAGCTGCATAACATTATGGCCTAAAAATAGCAGGTGTGGATTCTGGCTGAGCATCATCATGACACCACCACCATCATTCATGATCACTTTGCAGCCACCCAAAGTGTATCTATTTTTTTTAGAAGATAAGGATTCCTCCCTATACCTGCAGTATTAAACAGTAAAAATAAAAGGACACAAAGAAACTTAGTCTTCTATATAGCTATATTAAAAAATACAGGTTATGTGACATATATGTACACCTCATTGCTGTCAGACACTAGCTGCATAGTCTGCACAGGTCAGATAAACAAAAATAAAAGCAACATTGTAGATGCTGAAAAAAATTGTTTTGTTGTTTTAGTTGTACATAGAAGGTTCTTTTATTTTCAAAAAAGCTTTATGTGCTTTAAACAAAATATAGAGCATATCACAAGTAGAATGTGTTCAAATAAAAATGTTCTCCGAGTTAATAATGCAAGCTCTAGAAAAAAGTCAGAATGGTTTTGTTCTTGTTACAGAAATAACATGAACAGAAAGACCTTCAAATCCAAATCAAGGAGAAAAGATCAAGTAACAAAAGCTAAATATCAGACTAAGCTTGCATGCTTTGTTCCAAAATGAAACGTTACAATTCTTCTACGTTAGAACTAAGAAGAGAATCTAGGAAGGGACACTGAATAAAATAAAACTGACTGTACAAAGCAGAACCATATGGATAACAAACATTGTGATTAACAAGGTTTAAATTCAGTATCTTTACAGTCACTGCACAAACCTCAACTGCTCAAAGACAAGGCATAAAGAAGTGACAGCATTCTTCATCCTCTGTGAAGGAAATCAGCAAGATGGAACCGTGAAACACATTTTACAAGTGGCTAATGTAACTAGACAGCAGCCAAATATTAACAGTCATGATTCCTGCCTTGGATGGGATCTCTGCATGGGAATTACAGGCAATATAGAAGCGTATTACTGATGTAGCACGTCCCTCCCACGGTTTGTGCATGAGATTCCTGCCTGCCACACAGGGGTCAGGGATCCATCTCTAGATCCTTCAGAAACAACTCTGCAACTTCTCAGATACTCCACCTCTGAGACAAGTGAGTCGGGAATGTCTGCTTGATTTTTAAGAGTGTTGTGAAAACCATTTTTTGTCACTAGTTAAAGAGAGAATTTATGGGCTTCTTCTGGAGTTTTTTTCCTCTCTCAGATAGAGACACAGCATGGACAGAAATGCAGCAAAGCCCCCCCATCCTCATTATTTCTGGGCTTGGGACAAAGCGCTGCCACATTTTTAGGCAACTACCAACGAACAGTTGCCCTGTGGTTTTCATTTTCTCAGCATTCAACTGTCAGCCTTTCTCCTGTACCACTGTATTTGCACTGACAAGGCATGGCATCAGCACCGAGTCAGAAATGGTAATGCACCTAAGCTGGATCTCACTTGGTATCCATTTCTTGCTCTTTTAAAGAGAATTAATTGGGCAAGACTGGGAGAGCTGGAGGTCTGCGTTTTCCTCTTCACAGCTCCTTACTCTGGTACTAACACTTTTTCCTCAGGGCAGACAGGGCTGTTCTCCCATCACAATACTGAAAACACCACAGTATCTATACAGAGCAGGATGTTTACACAATGTAACCATTTGGTTTTGAATTTCAATAGTGAAAGGCAGAAAAAAAAATAAAAATAATCACCTGTCTTCATCCTACAAAACAATTCAACATTGCCATTGCAGAATCTGTCTGGGTTTTTCTTCCAGATTTCATTTCCAATTTGTTTTACAGTTTGGCAGTCACAAATTAATCAGTTATTTTTATGACCTGTGTAACCAAGTTACAGATCCATTTCTTTACAATTATTCCTTGATGCAAGCTATTTTGGCTACATCAGTTAAATTCTACTCTACAGCCATGTCACTATGACATTTGTGTTCAGGGTTTTCCATTCAGTTATTTTTGATTCTTAATATCTAAAGTCTGGTATCCTCTGCATAAGCACTGAAAAAGGCAAACTGCAAGCTTTTAAAAACAAGTTCAGCAGAATAATGTACTGGAGTAATCTTTAACCATTAAATTGAGCCTGAGACCTAGTCCAGAGAGAAAATTCTTCACCCTTGGCAGAGTTTATTTGGTAAGCAGCCCTCCCCTGCCCCGTTACTGAAAGCTGGACACAGACACCCAATACAGGTGACAACTACAGAAGGTGGCTGAGCTAAGGGCACAGATGAAGACTTCCCACGACAGTGCACAGCCCGCAGAGCTGTGTGTCTGCACCACGGAGAGTAACAGCAGCACCCTGGACAGCAACAGCAGCACCCTGGACAGCTCTCCCTCAGCTCTGCCACGGGAACAGGCTAAGGAGAAAACACACCACAAAGGAGGGAAACCGAGACCCAGCCCAGCTGTGGAGCGCTCCAGAGATGCCAATAGAGCGCAGAGAAACCTGATCAATCAGCTGGAGTTGTTCAAGAGCTAAACAAATTGTTCTGGAAAGCCCAAATTATTTCAGAATCAAAAGAATAAAGGCCTTCACTACAAGATCTTTCCTCTTTCTGAGCTGCAGCTTTGAGAATCTTCAATATAAACTTGCATAACTATAGCCAATCAAGGTTCATTTACTGTACACTACCAATAATGAAAAAAAACCAAAACAAAAAAAAAAAAAGAAAATACAACAGGTTTGGGGTTTTTTACTTTTCTTTCTTTCTTCCAACTTACAAAAAATTAATTCAGGTTGTCTCTGAATTGCAACCTGACACTGACATTCAACCTGTGCCAACGTTTCCACCAGGAACTGCTGCCCCACCTGTACCATCCAGTAGTTTTTAAAGCAGTTCAAGATACAGTGATGATGATCTCAACTGATTTTCTACTTTTTTCTGCTCATAATAGACTTTGTCCAGCACTGCTGAAGTGAACAGGCAATGGAAGCAGGATCAAGATGAATGTGCATCTCTAAGACTAGTAGAAACAGAAGAGAAGCAAGTCTTGAAGGATGAAAACAAGAACACACAGATGTTCCATTTAGTTCACTTTGCAAAGCGATCATTTACATTTCCTTTCTAAAGAAAACATCTGTGGCAAAGGTTTAAATTTCATCCTCTTTTTTGATTTGAATTCACTCTCCTTTTCTTAAGTGTCCTTTATACAGAACAAACAATATGGGTTTTTCTCCTCAGACCTAATAATGACACACTACAAAGAAAAAACAAAATTCTTCAGCAATCTGTATCATTAGAAGTAATTTATACAACTGCTACAGATGACTGAGTCAAAAAGGAATTATGAAACATTGAAAACCATGAACATCTATTAAGGAGTGCACAGCTTTTCTAGGTCTTCTTCCCACCCCTCCAACTTATATAAGACAGTAATTTTTGAAGGCTGAATTCAGTCTATCCTCCCACTCAGTTAACTCATTCACTAAAGACAGACTGGAGAAAAGAAATAAAGCACGTGCAATTGTAGCACGCAGTCATTCACAACTTTCATATATGATAGTGCAAGTGAGAATATGAAACATAGAAGGTAATGCAACTCCGTCCTTTTCCAGTCTTTTAGCAAGAAGGGTTTATGACAGTCTTTCTGCATACAGAGTGTATATAAAAATATGTATATATTTCTATTAGAATGTATGTTCTATATTTGTCTTCTGAATTCTCTTTCTGAACATATACAGCAATACTCTTACAGCCCCACATTTTCTGATCTGCATCCTCCCCTCCCCCAGTGACAGTAGTTAAAGATTTGTTGCAGCTTTCAAGACTCAACTGCTTCCCCAAAACACAATTGTACAACAGTACAGCGGTTAGAGCACTCATCCAGTGAGTAAGAAATCCAGGTTAAATTTCCTTTTCTGCTCGGGGAGGGAGAGGGAAATAATTAAAATAATAACAATAATAACAACAACAACAGTAGTTGTTGTTGTTGTTATTATAATTATAATATCTTTCTAGGAGACAGCTCCGAAGGGTTGTACACTATTCTGGATAAAAATATTTGCCACTTCTCAGTGTTCTACTTGGCTAGAAAAGAAGAAAGCTGTGATGAAGATTCACTCTGAAAGACAAAACACGTACAGCAGAAGATGCTACTGCCTCAGCAGGCATCAGAGTACCATGTTCTAACTTCCATCTTTTGGGTAAAACTATCAGATACTACATAGATTTATCCTGAGAACAGGGACCAAAACTCTTCTCTGTCCTACAAGGCATGATCCAATCTCCACACAGTTATACTTCTCCCAGCACTTGCTGGCTTACTCTACAAAATAAAACACACACACAGAGCCCAAAACCCCCAACCAACAGCAAGAGGAGCTGCCAGAGCTTCAGCAGGAGGAGT
>NW_010156036.1:42220-72872 GCF_000695765.1 Mesitornis unicolor
CACCTGCACCAGCAGGAGCCTGCATGGTCCAAGATGTCTCTATGGAGCACTACGATGCAAGCTGAATGTGTTTCCCCCAGCAGGTGGGCACAGAACAGGCCTCTTTCTTCCACTCCCTGGACAAACGTTCAAATCACAGGGCTACTATAGGAACAAGGACTGCAAAAATCACATCTATTTCTTCCAGCCCCACAACATTTCAAGAAGTAAGATGTTTCTGAGAAAACTAATAATTGAATTCTTTTGCATGCACAGCAAATACCCCCTAACCCCACTACCTGAAGAAGATTTACTTAGAAAAATATCCGGATTTTTGATCCCAACTGGGCACAGATGTAAAATCACTGGGTTGGGGTTGGACTAGATGACCTTTAAAGGTCCCTTTCAACCCAAACTATTCTATGGTTCTATGATAAAACATATAAATTCATGCACCTATCAAAAATGAGGCAACTTCTCAGTATGCACAGACAATTTTAGGCACCACAGGAGAGTTAAGATAATCTTTATTTTTGAAAGTAAAAACTAGAAGCCTGAGACTATGACAATTAGAACCTGTCTGTATCATGGTTCAGGGACCTACATCTTTTAGGGATGTTGTTTCCAAGAGTATTATCCATAGGGCTGCATGAAAACCTGGAGTCACTGGAAGAACTCAGGTCTAAATCTAACCGGGGGGGAACAAAAACAACAGAAAGAGGAAATTAAGAAATGTTCCACCTACAACAATTTTATACTTAAAATAAACTCAAGACCTACTTGAAAAGGAAACAAACAGATTATTTGCATTGTATTTTAAACCAAGTATACGGCAGTAGTTGTTAAAGGCTATAGCATAGAAAGCATATTTATCACCTCTAAGCTTGTTTAAAAAGAAAAGAGATCTGGATCCTTAGCTAGCAAGATCCAACCAGAGGTTTGAAGACAAAACAAAATAAATAGCAGAATACAATATCACCTCATCCGAACACCCACTGCTCAGAGTGAACCTGCCAACTGAACTTCTGCCTTGTGGAGCCCCAGCATACAGCATTTGCTACTAAGGCAATAAATACTGTGGGAATAAGTATAGCACATAAATGTCTATGCCAGAAGCTTGGAGAATCAACTCCCCCCAGGAACTAAATTGCCCTTCATCAGTAAACACAGGGGGAAATCGTTATAATTTTATACCCACTGCATAACAAACAATCTTTTTTATTTCACCCATCAAATTATTGTGTATCTCAGGGTACTCTTTTCAACTCTAAAATTAAAGTTAAATGTCCTCCAAGTGGTGAAAAGTATCCTTAAGTCAACTGCACTTATGAAACTTACATTATTTAGACAAGGAGCCTACTACCATATGGTGCTGATACATTTCTAATTTTGATACATGCTAGCTACAGAAAGTACTTCAAGGCAAACACCAGAAAAGAAAAATCCTAAAAGAAAAAAGCACTCTACTAGGAGACTTGGTTCTGAACTGACTTGACCAACAGTCATGACATCTTGTAACCCCTACCATTACATACATTTATCTGGCATCTCAAAACTGATATTCCTTAAAATATTTGAAACTTCTTGCTTTCCATTTTGTAGTTGCAGAACATAAATAATATTTTATTCTAAAAATATTTTATTCTAAAGAAAATATCAGGCTTTATGATCAATTCTCTGTAATTCTATTAATGTGACCTATATCCAGTAAACATTTGTGTAAATAAATAAATAAATAAATAAATTCTTACCATCTACTGATAGTTTATAAGATATACACTTCTTCAGAGTTATTCTAATGCAAGTATAACAGGAAAATTGGGTAGAAGATACTTAAGTACATATTTTCCAATTTTCTAATTACCTAGGCTTCCTCTGGGTCTTTGAAAGTACGTTATTAGCATTTAAAGATTAAAACACATTACTTAATTGTGATTTCTCTACTACTTGTTAGGCTATTGGCCTGGAATGTAATCTTTTCTACATGAAGCGACTGATCGCACATGTCAATCTACAACACTTAACTCGTAAATAAGTTACGTACTTAAACCAAAGCACAAACAGCATCAGAACATACGCTGTAACACCATTACTTTGTAATCTCATTTACTTTGTAACACAACCTACTTCAACTGGGCTTGTGGGAGAGGGCGTTTGGTTTTTTCCTGTAGGAATCACAAAAACCTTGGAAGGCTTACAACATCAATTTATACATCAATTTTATGCAATAGCATGAAGTAGAAACTGATAAAATACCATATTTGTACTTAAGTGTATACAAATTATAGTAAGATCCTTGATGCACATTTTCTTTTATTTTTAAAATACTGCACAAAGATTTGTAAACTCTAAAGTAGCACACTTATAATCTGGTATCATTTTTATCTCTAGTTTTCCTTGATATAAACAACCAACAAAACGCAAATGCACTTATGCTCAGAGAGCCTAACTCCTCACATTACACTGCCCTACTTTCCTGAACTCCGACAGAGAGGCACAGACCAAATGCATACGACTGCAAACGAATCCATGCCCATACTCACTCTGCCATTGTTCATGTTCATTGCTTTAGCTTGGGGAAGCCAGATGAGGCCCTGATTCAATGAAGTGCTTTAGCACCCCATTCAACCCTAAACCAGGGTCTCAAGATTTCTTAACCACACTGGAAGTCACAGCAAAAATAAGCTGTTACTTCCAAGACATATCACTGAAGAAAATAAAAGCTTCCATTTAAAAGCATGCTTTTACTGGGCCTTGCTGCTGCTCTTGAAGATATGCACTGGAGCAGAAGCAGCACTGACACTAGAAAAGTAACTCCAGAATAACATTTTCAGCTAGAGACCTCCAAAGTGCCTCTTCAGACTGCGTCAGACAATGTGGCTGCACCAGTACCTGCGAAACTACAGGTGGCTTCAATCCTGCTGAGAGTCACAACAGCTGCAGGTCAACCTCCTTGCAGTTTCCTCTCTCACCAGTGTACAGGAAAGAGAGGGCTTGGGCCCGCACTCCACTTGCCACGTCCACACTTCAGAGCAAACAAACCTCTTCGGACATTCTACTTCCACACTGACCCTCAGGCTACACAAGTGCAGTGCTCAGTTTCTGTTTCTATGACACTGACTTATAAGGATCAGCCTCCACTCTCACCATGACTTTGTGATTGCAACTGAAGGAGCCAGAAAGGAGGTTATATGAGGGACAGCTGGGTCAGACCACCTTACCTCCTGTTCTCGAGGCTTAAAATGAGCCATGCCTCCAGTTCTAAATATGCTGTGTACGCCAGGTTAAGTCAATAGGAAAGACAACTGAAAGTGCAGCATATTTCTTACACTTCTGAGAGATTTTATATTTTTTAAAAAATACAAAACTATGCTCTATGTATTATTTAATCTAAAGCATATTTTTAACACTACCAGTTTATCACTCTGTTCCGGGTGGTTGATGAACTGGCTTTCTTAAAACCCGTAACCACATATTCAGCCAACAATTAGAAAAAAAGTTAAACTCATTTACAGCCTTCCCTAAGCTCCACATTTCTTTCTTCTACCACTCTTGCCTAAGGCTGTTGATTAGTTTTATCTCAAGCAAAAGCAACCTAAAACCAGCTCCTCTCACTAGCGATGGCCTTCCAAGAACCTTAGTGAAATCACACTGAATTTTTTGAGCTTTACGTGGTATCTGCTTGCCAAGCCTGCCAGCAGCACCAGAAGGACTGGAGTCGACTGTTCAGCCCCAGGAAGCAAGCACTGCATCAGTTTTACTACCCATACTATTCACCTTTGCAAACTTTGGTGCTACATTTTTCTTCTTACACAAATCATTTTTTGAAGAAGTCATTCTTCAACTGCATTCGACAGCATTCAGTTTCCAAACACAATTTTGTTTTCAAGCTCCAAATAAGAATGTAATACAGTAAATTAAGACACAGCTGTGGTCGGGACGTCCCTGCTTCTTTCAGCCACTGAGAGCACTTGAAAACTCAGTGAAACGAGATCCAGAGGGGAGAGGTAAAGCTCACTTCCAGAATATCTTTAAAATAGCTTTTTCATATAAGAGGTCTTACAAGAAAAACCTAGCACAAAATTTCTCATAGATCTGTAGAAGAAATTACGTATTGTATTTATATGAGACAGAGTGCTCAGTAAAGCAGGGATCCTGTGACACAGATTAAAATACTGGGTCCATGCAAACTAGCCAGGCCTTACTCCATCTCTGTGAGAAAGCAGATAGATGCAAACATCAAAGCTTACTTTAAAACATTTCCACCTTCCAAAAAGGAAAATACTAAGCTTTGTAATGACGTTTTTTTTCTTTAAAGAACAAAATATCTGAATCTGTACGTAATTCTTGTTTTTAGCTGAATATCAAAAGCCTTGAAACAACATCCTCTACCCTTCCACACAGCCTGAACGATCACCAGTCCAGGACACACGTGCAACAGGGCTGCCAGATGTGCAACTGCAAACAGTTGTATCATCTTCACTCATCACCAACAAATCAGATAATAAAAAGCTCAAACATACCATGACAATCTAACTACATTCTTCAGAGTAAGAAAATACTTAAGTTTAGATTTTTCTAACAGCTTATGATGTTTTCATGCACAGATCCATTCTGCTCCAAGCCCCCTCCTTTGTGTAACTTCCAAATCCTGTTTTGCCCAGGAAACAGAAATTCAAATGGGTATTTTTGTACCCAAGAGGCTGACAAAAAATTTTAATGACAGAAGGTAGCACACAAGGTGTGTGTTACATCCAGCATATTGTAACTGATGGGATAAATTTCAGAGGGCCTGAATGATAAAACTGCTACTGGGAAACTAATAACCCCTTATTGCTACCTGGTTATCTAGCTCATTATGAGGAGGAAAGGAAAAAAGGGTTGTTACAGACAAATCTCAAATGAAAACCAAAATGAGACATAGCATACCCAGATGAAAAGGGAAGAAAACAGTGAAATTTTTAAGGCTATTCCAGGAATTTTTCTGTCGTGCCTTTTACAAACTCTAGCACTCTGATGCCTCAATCAAATATGCCCTTTTGGCCACTACTGTAATATAAATAACATTTTCCTTCAGTTCCAGAACATATTTCCTTGAATACAACAGAAGGATAATGTATGGCACAGAGGCTGGTATTAAATATTTAACTTTCTACCTTAACAAACTTTCTTTTTTTGTGTGTTTCTTGCTTCTTCTTGAGGCTAAATAATAAGGCCGACTCATGAGGCAAAGCTACTATGAGTCCTTATATATTATTCATCCATTTCAGATGTACCAATTGCACCTCTGTCTCTAAAGCCCAATATGACACTTCATAATAAAGCTCTTTCGGATCAGAAACCTAGAATTCTTATCCTGTTAAGAAACCAGGACTCACATAGCATTTTAGGGGTTCAGCTGTAAACTGTAAGTGTAGGGAGACCTCTGAATCTGATTTTAATGAGGTAAAAGAAAAATTAATATATGATTAATTTTACACTGTCTTTATAGACCAAGCATGATTTTCTGATAGCAAATATGACATTATTCAACACTTTTAAGAATTGTTTTTAATTTCTCTTAGAGACAGAAAAAACCAATTTCTTTGGTTCCAGCTGGTTACCGAGGAGATAAACCACTTGCTTCAAACACCTAGCTCAGCTCCTTGTCATTCCTAGTTACAACTGCACAGATACTTGCAAATCACCACTTTCTTAAACAAGCCTCCTTTAGCTGCACACACTTATCAGGAAAAAAGAAAACGGTGACACTTGCAGCACCACTATGCAGAAAAGCTTGCCAGAGATTCACTGAAAACAACGCTGAAGATCACCTCTGGCAATATTACCAGCAAACCTAGTTCTGCTATATAAAATGTTACAAACATTTCAACTTCGGTTCACTAGGATTGCCTCTGAAATCAGGGCCTAACCTTGCCAGAACTTCTCAGAATTACCTGGCAACAGAATCCAAAGCCCTTCCTTCCACTGGGTGTGACTGCAAATTAAATACTTCACCCAGTAGTCAGAAGTACACTCAAAAGAGAAACCTGAGCAAAATATTCCTATCAGTTCCCTCCAGTGGGAAAAGTCCCCTCTGTCAGTGGAGAAGCCTATGAAACTCCCTCCCCTCACCAAAGTCAAGATCTTCATATACTGAAGCTGTATGTTACGAGAATCGGCATAATATTGTTTAACTGTCTAAGCCTGAAAGAAAACCTTTTGGTACATCCTGTCTGGAGTCCTTTCACGTTGTACAGTTCTGTTACTCAGCAAGGCAGAGTCCTTCAGTCAGTAAAGCCACTTCAAAAACTCTGTCTAGCAAACCGACAGGTGTTAATTTTGTGTTTCATTTTTTCAAGTGTCCATTGCTTTTGTAGTGAACTTCCCCTCTCTTGAAGGCTCCTAGGTAAGATGACTGCAGCCCTTAGTACCCAAACTAACCACCACCTAAGTGTCATCTTATGTTACACAAACATGTACCATGTATCGGTTCATCATTCTGTTACCCAGATCTGGACTCTCATGCAGAAAAGTTCTGTCCCTAGAGGAGGGGGTGGGGTGGGGGTGTGTGGAAATTTGGCATCAATACCTAACAGTGTCTAACAATAGACTGATTAAAGCAAAATACGGGGTTTAATCCAGTATCATATTGGTTTGAATATCCAGAATAACTAACAAAAACTGTGGGCAGTGACTTACAATGCTAGTATTACACTGTATTATCACACCTTCTGACAAAGCATTTACTAACACACTTTCAGCAGAACAATCTGTTTAACACAGATTTTTTCCTGTAAGAGTTTGCCTTGTATGCTTAAATGCCACACATTTTGCTTTGCCAATTAGACATAGTAAGAGCTTAGTGTTTATACAAAGTACATTGGAATGTCAGGTACTTATTTAATTGCTTTTGTAGCCAATTTCCTTGCCCCTCAAGGCTCATTAGCCAGTCATCTAATCATTCCATACAATAATGCATCCTCTGTGTTTCCTTCTTGAGTTCAGGAATATATCTTTGTCTGTGTTTCCAACAGCGGTGTCCTTCAGCTGCAACCTTTCTGAGGGTTTTTTGACCGGTTGCCAATGTTACGATCTGTTCCACATGGAGGTGGATTTCCCCAACATCTATTAATTCTGTCCTACCATATACTTAGCCATCTGGACAATAAGGTAATATAAAAAGACTGCTGTTTCATGAAAAATCTATATGGCTTTGCAAGTAACAGGTTTGTTGCACCTGTCCACCTTACCATTTTACAAAGACACCAGAAAGAAATATCAGAATACTGCTGTGCTGAATCATACTTGACAGTACAAGAGAGATACGCAGCTACTGGAGAGAGTCCAGCAAAGGGCTATGAAGATGATGAAGGTCCTGGAGCATTTCTCATGTGAAGAAAGGCTGAGAGAGCTGAGACTGCTTAGCCTAGAGAAGAGAAGGCTCAGGGGAATCTCATCAATGTGTACAAAAATCTGAAGGCAGCATGAAAAGCCTGAGCCAGGCTCCTTTCAGTGGTGTCCAGTGACAGGACCAGGTACATCTGTAACAAACTGAAGCACAGGAGGTTCCTCTGAGTATCTGGGAACACTTTTGCACTGTGAGAGTGACTGAGCAGTGGCAGAGGTCGCCCAGGGAAGTTGTGGAGTCTCCATCCTTGGAGATATCTAAAAGCCATCTGGTCACAGACCTGAGCAACAGCTCCAGGTGACGCGCTGCTCGAGCAGTGGGGTTGGAGCAGATGACTTCCAAAGGTTCCTTCCAACAACCTACAACATTCTTTGATTCATTTCAAGCTATGCTGTATGTAAGCACACACAAACAAAAAAACCCCAAAACCAACAAAATGACCTTCAAGAAAAAACAACAACAACAACAACAACAACAACAACAAAACCAAACATGCCCAGAAGAAAAAAAATAATTTGGTGCTCAAAATAAATAGTAAACATTTGTAAACTGGTAAGCCAGCAGGTAAATTCTATTTTCAAAGCTGTTTAACCAGCTGACTGGTAACTCTTTGGAATCCAGTTTCCAAAGAAACTGACACTGTGTTACTAAATTAACACAGAAGTAAAGAAATGTTTATTTAGTATTTAAAACACCAACAAACATTTAAGTGGAATTACTATAAACATTCAATAGCTAAACACTGAGGAACAACAACTGGGGCTTGAAAAGCACCCCATTGCTAACTACTGGGAGCAAGAAATCACCCATGTCATGCTCCGCAATCCACATAGCGCTGCAGATATTCCAGCTGCTTCACTCTGCACTTTGCTGCTACATACACAGCGAGCAACAAAATAAAACTCATTTAAGAGCTTATTAAATGTTGGGGGGAGGGGGAGTTAATTCTGCAGTAGAGCAGAAAGAAGGATAATGGGAGCACTGCAAGTAATCTACAAGCAGATGCAGAATTTCTGAGAAATAAGATTTTGGATAAAAAACGGTCTAGAACTCTCCTCACAGTGGAAAAGTGGCTAGTTGAGGTGCTTCGGAATAATGAGAATATAAATGAAAAGCTTCTTGATGCATTATATTACTTAATTGAGCTGGAGTAATTCTCTCGAGTTTCTATTTTTAAACCATGATAGTGTGTTAATGAAACTTTCCAAGGAAACTTCAACGGCAGACAGGTGAAACAAATTGCTGCTAACCCCTTCACAACTTCACACTGAAAGTCATCATGAAAGCAGTATAAAATGGGTATTAATACCACAAGGAAGAAAACTGATTATTCAGATTGAGGGTTATATTCAGTTTGTAAGAGCATAATTTACACAGCATAAGATAAACCGATTTCAGAAGTCCAAATTCCAGAATCCAAATAATTTATTGTAAAATCTCAAATTATTTGCTCTTCAACATATCAAGTGCATATCGCCTAAAAAAAATAAAATTAAAAACCAAATCAGTCCTGTTTTAACTGTCCCTAAAGATATCTTTTATTATTTTTTGGTCCAATACCATGAAGAACATATCAGATCTTGTTTCAGATCCCAGAGGTTACTCACAAAGGGAAGAAACAGATATTTTGAATACCCAACTCATCTCATGGGGTGCTCACACTACCGTCTGCAGCTTACTAAATGCAAATGTGACCACTCCGAGCACCGCGTGTGCAACATGCAAACCAGACTATCGCTGCCTGCCAGACCCCGAGGACACTCTGGCTCATTCCCAATTCAGCAACCTATCTGCTCAGCAATGCAAAACACTGCTCTTCACTAATACACATTTCAGTTCTAGGTCAGTTTGCTGACTTTCAAAGCTTTACATGATGGATCTCAATTCACCTCTCCCACAAGGAGTTACACCACGCTCCCTCCAGCTGAATTTCACTGCAGTGGTGTGTTTGCTGGTTAACACTGTCCCAGGAAAGCTTTTGCAAAACTGAACCTTCACAGAAGTGGCTGTCAGAAAAAATATTAACAACCAACTATCCTGCTAGAGCTAAATGTGAAACCACTACTTTGTCCAGACTTACCTAAAAATGTGTAAAAACAGGTAAATATCATCTGCAGATGAAACAAGAGAAGATCATTTTTTGCTTTTCACCACAGGGAGGGAATGCAGTCCCATACTGCAGAGATGAGGTCCATAAAACTGCACAGTTAACTTGTTTTAATTAAGAGAGTTACTATCAGTTTTAATAGTTTCCTTATATATGTCACACAGAATAATGCATTTCTAGTGATTTCTGGGACAGTCACAACCCTGATGAGACATATTCTGAGTAAGAGAGCCATATAATCTCCTCTCTAACTTCTATCCAATAGATCACAATAACGTTACTAAAATATTCAAAAGCCTTTCCTCTCTCACCCTTCTTTCACTGGTATTACAAGTAAATCATTCTAACACCAACCACAGCTAAAAATACTTCTGTATTTCTTGCATACGTAGAACATACTGACATGCCTGACAGTTTGGGCAAAGCAAGTCTGTCTCAGGATAGAGTATCTTTATATTGGGCAATTGAGTGGCTTCTGCAGCCTTGGTGGACATTGGGTTTGTCAGTAAATCCATCAAATTGCCAACTACTGACCCAGAGACAGCCAGGCCTTTGGACAGGGCTGCACTGTACCATGGCTCCAGGGAACTGTTCAAGTTGAATGCAATGGGCTTGCTGACTGTGCTTTTCTGACATGAGCAAACCACAATCCAACTCTGACAGATTTGTTTCAAAACTGCCAAACAAGATCACTGTCTTGAAGCACCATCACATCAGGGCTTCACAGGCCCAATCTTGAACCAGTTTTTCCCTCAAAGGGAATCCCTCCATGGGATTCCACTTTTTTCTCATCTACATTAGCCTTACAAACATTCTTCTTACCAGGGAAATCAAGACTTCCACCCCTTTTTTTTCAAATGACGACTAAGCCTCAAAAATTAACTCGACAAGTAAGATATTTATTTATAAGACAGTGAAAAGCCTAACATACAAGGCTTAAAACACTTAACAAAACTGCCTAAACCCTGAAAATCAAGGTTTGCCAGCAGTCATGTAAGAAATAATCCTTTATTTACCACTATAATACCTTGAGTAGGAGAAAACTACAAACACCATGAATATCACGTGCTAGATTTTTTTTAATCAGTAGCTGCTTACAGACATCCCTGCAGGTGTTAAAATATTTAACATTAAATCTCACATTAAAAACAGTCCCTCATTTGCAGCTAGACTCAATGCATCTCAGATCTGTTACTAGGATGAAATAAACCAGTCAGCAAATCACATTTTCCTACCTCACTCAAAATGAGCGGAGTCATTCTTCTGAGGAACACAGAGAAATATGGCAGGGCAAAAGCCTTTCAGTATAATATAACACAGCAACAATCAGTAGACAAAAAAAATAAATATGTATGTTGCCTGCTAGCAGGGCATCCTCACTAGAGGTCTATCCTTAATTTAAAAGCAAAAAGAAACATTTTTTACATCTCGTGTTGCAGTCTCCATCCCATGTGCATGTCCAAATGAAACTGGACAATATAAAAAGAAACACATTGTCTTTAAACAGTTAGAAATGGGAGCAGGACTCAAAGTAAAATGTGAATTTGCATTCTGGTAGGTAGCTAGCAGCCCTGACCACAACTACAGATGCTCTAATGACATTTCTTACAAAGCCATGTGGCACTCCAAACAAAGCTCAGTATTACCTCTAGTAAAGATCCATCTGCTCCACATTTTTTATGAACCATAAACAGTAATTCCTGAACAGAGGTCTACTCCATATCTAATCTGTAAAAGAGACAGCGCCCCCACACACCAAGGCTCCTGTCTCCCTCAGGCCCCTGGCTGGTTTACCCAGCAGCTCCCCAAGGCCGATTTCCCCAGGATTACTCATCTCCCAAAGCTCAGGACTTTCCTCCTACCGCTATCAATGGATGAGAACAGTTACAGCAAAAAAGGCAGCATAGCTGTGAGGAAAAGAAGTGTGAGTCCAGCCCTGTGAGCAGCTGGGAGAGGGCAGGAGGGGCTGCAGGTGCTGGAGCAGAGATTCCCCTGGGAGAACATGGCAGAGCAGGGAGAAGCATGAGGAGGAAGGAGCTGTTATGGGCTGAATCACAGAATCATGGAATTATTGAGGCTGGAAAAGATCTCTGAGATCATCAAGTCCAGTCTATGAACTAACACTACCACACTGGCTAGACCATGGCACTAAGTGCCACATCCAGCCTTGCCTTAAACACCTCCAGGGATGGTGACTCCACCACCTCCCTGGGTAGTCCATTCCAATGCCTGATCACTCTCTCCATGAGGAAGTGCTTTCTAATATCCAGCCTAAACCTCCTCTGGCACAGCTTCAGGCTATGCCCTCTCATCCTGTCTCTAGTTGCCTGGGAGAAGAGCCCACCCAACTACAATCTCCCTTCAGGTAGTTGTAGAGAGTGATAAGGTCACCCCTAAGTCTCCTCTTCTCCAGGCTAAACAACCCCAGCTCCCTTAGCCTGTCATTATAAGACTCTCCCTCTAGTCCCTTCACCAGCCTCGTTGCTCTCCTCTGGACCCACTCTAGAACCTCAATATCCCTGAAGTGAGGGGCCCAGAGCTGTACACAGTACTCGAGGTGAGGCCTCGCCAGTGCTGAGTACGAGGGCAGAATTACATCCCTAGTCCTGCTGGCCACGCTATTCCTGATACAGGCCAGGATGCCATTGGCCTTCTGGGCCACGTGGGCACACTGGTGACTCACGTTCAGTCGACTGTCAACCAGTACTCCCAGGTCCCTCTCTGCTGGGTCGCTCTCCAGCCACTCTTCCCCCAGTCTGTAGCACTGCATGGGGTTACTGTGGCTGAAGTGTAGGACCTTGCACTTGGTCTTGTTGGCCACAGCCCCCATTGCCCTGTGCCACTTGGGAAGGAGGTGGCGGAGTAAGATTGGAAGGAGTGAAACTGAGTCTGGGAACAAAGGTGGGGGGAAGGCGTTTTCGTTTTTTTTTCTTTCTTTCTCATCATCCAACTCTGTTTTAATTGGAAATAAATTAAATCAAGTTGACTTTGTTTTGCCCATGAGGGCAATTGGTAAGTGATCTCCCTGTCTTTAGGCTAACCCTCATGGGCACCTGGCCACCAGCCAAGGTCAGCCCAGCACAGGCACCAGACAGGTGCACTTCTCCAAATAATCATATTGCTGACCCACAAACTGATCTACTAAGAGACACAGCAGTGCTGGTGTACATTCCTTATGTTGGTGGGAAACAAAAGGACTAGCTACAGGTCTGGTAGGACATTTGTATTACCAGTGAAATTTACTTCACCTTTTCTTCTCTATATGTAAAGAGACTCATGATTTGATGCCTTCTTTTAAGCAACAGTTAACCCTGACCATTTCTTCTACCTTGCAGCCATTCCCTGTGCTTTATGCAAGCGATGCAGGCATGAAGAATACACTTACTGCAATGTATGTCAAGAATTTACACAGCTCCCAGGGATGGTGAGTCATGATGCCTTGTCATCATGCAGTCCTAACAGCTCCCCTATGAGAAAGAGTGGAGTGAAACTTTGCTTTTCTAAAGCAAAGTTTTCAGGTTGGGATCTTCTCTTCAGGAATTCTATGAAAGAGCACATTAACACAGGAGATATTTGCACCTGTGCTCAGGAGGAGTAGTCTTCATTTACCTAGAGTGTGCAATTTCAGAATTAAAGTCTCTATTGCTTATTAGTGATTCTAAATCATCTGTGGCTAGAAAGCAACTTCATTCATGCCATAGCTTTCAGAGCTTGTTTTTACTTGATGGTCTTCTCTTTAGGCATCCAATCTGTTGAACATGTAGTGAGCATCTGGAGTTTCAGCAGAAGCACAAAGTGTGCAGGAGCGGAGCAGAAGCTGCACAGCTGAACATACATACACAGCACTGAGGGGATGGGGCAGCTGGTGGGGCAGTTGCACCTCTTTGGCAGAAGTTGCTATTTCCATGGTCAGAAAAAAAAATAAGTACTGCAGATGTAAAATTTGCAGCACAGGGAGGAAGTGACCTATTAAGAGAGAGAATGTAGGGTTCTGTACAGATTTGGGTGAGATCATAAGAGACTGATATAAGGTCCAGCTGGCTGCTTCCCATTCCCAGTGCAATTGAGAGAGGGCTGTCACAGACAGCACCAGACACAGTAAAGGAAGAAGAGGGAAGAGTGCAGACGTGACACACCTGGTGTCCTGGAAAGCCTTGGTAATGGGAACTGTCAGGAACTAGGAAGGGTAAGTTACTGCCAAATTAAAAAAAAAAAACCCACAAAAAAACCTCTTTAACTTAAAAGTTTTTGCTGAATTTTGTTGTTAAAACTGAACTGCGATCACAAGTTTCACTTTTAGAATATCTTACAATCCCTGTGCTACTCTTTCAACTCCGTACTATTTCTGTATATATGAAATAATGTAGTTTAAAGAGAACAGATTAAGGAACTCTGTAGAATTTCATTACAAGACTGTCTCCCAAATCACCTTATATGGAAAATTAAATCATAAAATTTATAATCCATAGCTTGCCACAATTTCAGCATCCATTTCTGAAGATACTGCAGCAGGGCTGCCTCTGCCTGGAACTTTAAGTATGACATCTGTAAATGTTTCCTGTGGAGTTACCACTTCTACCTTCCCATGGCACATCACTTTTACAGCACATCATTTTACTCCCATCAAGAGGATCACATCTTTCATTTCTTTCAGGAAGAGAAATATATACCGAGATGCATTCTGAACCTGGCTTATTTCAGCCTGTTCACCAATTACCGTATTAGATGACCACCTCTCAGTAAGTTACTTGTCCATTTTCATCAAAGCTGTTGTACACATCGCACTGCACTTCCGTTGTGCCGTCATTTTGACCTCCTGCCTGGCAAGGCTCCATGGACACAGTCAAAGAGACCCTCTGCTTTTGGGGAACATTTTCATACTGTTCTTACCAGAAAACTACTGAGCGGTATGTGTTGTATTTCAGCATACAGAGATATGATAACACTAGTTAACCCTACCTATGTGTTTGTTTTAGTAAACAGTCTACTTGAAAATGTGTTTCTATAAATGTTTTCAATGGGTTGGGGAAAAAAAATCTCTAACAAACTGCAATAAAACAAATTTAAATGTATTTGAGGGCACATTAGCTACAATCCTTTTTTTTTCTTTTTCTTAAGGATGAGAAAAATATCACAACAAATCTCTTTCTGGATAGTTTCACAGGCTTTTATGAAGCTACCAAAGTCAAAATTAACAAAGTTGATGACAATAGTTCTATTTCATATTGCAGAAAATTTAAAGTTGCATTAATTTTTTGTAGTATAGTTGACCACATCCATCTAGATTTCTATAAATTTCCAACAAGTTTCAAATGCTTTATTTTTTAGTTTAGATTTATATAAAATACTAAGTTTTGAGGAATGAGAGTGTGTAATTATTGTAGCAGCTGCCATTTTCTGGAAATTTTAAGGCTTAAGACCATTTGTAAACTGCAGCCACCACCTCTATCCATTTCAGTTCAGACAGACAGTCGGGGTCCTGAGGCATATGTGTCTGTGTAACACCCAGCATGATCTAGAACAGCACCTTCTTATCAGACCAGAGTACAAATGGACAACTGGAGTATTTGTAAATATGCTCAAGAACATGAAAATTAATTCAAAGCAGTCTTTGATATCTGCAAGCTTTACTAACTAAGAGCTTATCTGGAACAGGAAGTAATGTCAAAAGATTTGTACATGAGTTTTTGAATAGTTTTTCCATTAATCTCTTCCACAAAGTACAAATGCACACACATATGAATACGTAAATTTGAATCTAATGAGATTTGTATTAAAAAGAAAGAAATTTATAAATCGAGTTTGAAAAGTTGTAAGATCACTGTTAATACATAAGTGACCAAAATTAATTTCAAGACTAATTCTATTGCTTCCTCACTATTTCGACAGCAAGATCACATTTTCAAACATTCACACATGAAGTATATGGACAAAATGAACAACTGAGTCATTCATCTGCTCTCAACTTACATATGTCAACATACAGATTGAATGAGCAAGCTTTGCAAGCCACATGAAAACGCACACATTTGGTATTTTGATCCATATGCCCACATTATCATAAGAAAACCATTTCCCTTCATTTACCCATTTGTAATGCCTACATCTTCATAAATAAAACTTCTGTATGAAATCAAACAGAAGTTGTAGTAACAGCCTTTCAGGTTGACTGTGAATTGCACTGAAATACAGTTTTTCAAGATGTGTTATTAAGTATGTTAAAGCATGATGGGGATTTCACCCATTTTTGCTAAGAAACTGATTTTCAGGAACCCAAGGTGCAATAGCACTGCCAGCTACATAAGGAAATGAACCGCATCCTGGGCTGCATCAGAGGAAGTGTGGCCAGCAGGGTAAGGGAGGTGATGTTGCTACTTTGCTCCAGTGAGAAGCTACCTGGAGTACTGCATCCAGTTCTGGGGCCCCCTATATAAGAAGGACATGGAACTGTTGGAGCAGGTCCAGAGGAGGGCCATGAAGATGATCACAGGGCTGGAGCACCTCCCCTGTGAGGACCAGCTGAAAGAGTTGGTGCTGTTCAGCCTGGAGTAGAGAAGGCTCTGGGGATACCTCATTGCGGCCTTCCAGTTCCTGAAGAAGTCCTACAGGAAAACTGGGGAGGGACTTCTTACAAGAGCAGGTAGAGATAGAATGAGGCAGAATGGTTTTAAACTGGAAGAGGGTAGATTTAGACTGGATATTAGGCAGAAATTCTTTACTGTGAGGGTGGTGAGACTGGCACAGGCTGCCCAGGGAAGTGGTGAATGCCCCCTCCCTGGAAGTGTTCAAGGCCAGGTTGGATGGTGCTTTGGGCAATCTTGGTCTAGTGGGAGGTGTCCCTGCCCATGGCAGGGGGATTGGACTGGATGATCCCTTCCATAGGTCTCTTCCAACCCCAAACCATTCTGGGATTCTATGAAATTAATTACATATATATTCTGCAGGTTTTCAAAAGGCATTCTCAGGAGGCAGTTGATCAGAGTCAACTATCAGAAAGTGCTTCCATTGCCATGGAAGAAAACATGTCAAAAACACTCTACTGCTTCTCATATTTTTATTCAGTGGTGGAAAAATACTTTTTGCTTTTTTTTTTCACTACAAAAAGAGAAGATAAATAAGTTTTCAAACATTACACATGCAGACCCTAAGATATCTACATTTTCCCTATTTCCCCCCCCCGACTAAAATGAAAACTGTAATTTTCTAATTTCTTGCATTCCGCTTCAGGCAAGTGAAACAAACCTTGAATTGAATTATATTAGTATATCATGCAAAGAAGTTGCTTAGAACTAATTCAGGAAAGATATTTAACAGGATTTTGGGTGTTTATCAGCATCTCCAGAAATAGCATTAAGGGCAAATGCAATAAAGCCAGTCTTTGAAAATAAAATAGCCTTGTTTCCAGAACTACAACCTCAGTAATGCTCTATTTCACTTTTTTTTTTTTACTCCAGAGATAAGTATATCTCTTGTCTATTTTCTTTGCCTTTATTCTCATCTGCATGATCTGAAAATGACACAAGTTTGAGATGAGAAAAAACAAGCAGTGAGTCACAATAAATAGGTCTTGCATGTAGAACAAACTCTTTAAGATGACAGAGCTTAAAAAGAGGGTTGAAGAAAGAGAAAATGTATAATAAATTTATTTTTGGAAATATAATTAAAAAGCCTGAAGTGACAGCTACAGTATTTTATGACTATGAATTTACAAAATAAAGGAACACAATGGGCCAAAATCTACATTAGCTCCCCAAGAGAGGCTTAAGCTAATGGCCTTTCGTCTTCAGACAGGATTGTTACCACTTATTTCCACACCTAACACATTGACGCAACAAGCACTTCAGGTAACGAAAGCTGAAAATCATGAGATTTACCCTTCTGGTGTTGGTGGTGCTGGCTGAGGTGGACAATGGTCAAAATTATCAGATTGAGACTGAAGTATTAATGTTAGGAGAAACAGAGGTGTCTGCTTTGAGGTGCAGAACATCCCTGGTAAAGAGACAGTACTGACAAACACAGGGAGATAAACAAACCCCAAAACTTCAATGGTAGATTTAATATTGCCTCTGCAGTACCAGTGTAACACCATCTTGGGGCAGGCCCCAGCCTGGATCACCTGTCAGCAGGCTGCAAGCTTCCTTCACGTGGGCTACAGGTTCCATGTGTTCATTCATACCTCACGAAAGCACCATCTGCTCACCACTCTAAAAGTCTAACCTAGCGAATTCCCATGATGTTTAAGTCACTGTTTTTAAAACTAAGGTCAGCTTAATATGGTGAGTACTCCAGACTGTGAATTCAGTCTTCTTTCCCACTACATGGCATTGTTTTGTACTTTTGAGAAGGGAAAGGCTTCTCCACAATGTTACAGTGGTGTTGATTTTTGAAGTACAAGGAAGACAAGAAATAGCTCATCTGGTCTGGATTATCATGTATAAACAGTGACAAAATAATCTCCAAATTGGAGAGACAGATTTGATTAAACATATCAGAGTTCAAACACACTCACTAGCCATACCATCAGAAAGAAGGGTGCCAGCATTTTCAAAATGCCTTAGAATATATGAAATTATACAAAAAAAGTTCTACATAGGGAAAAAAAGTTCAGTTAGGAAAAAAGGTGCTATATTAGCAACAGTGCATCCCCATTTAGCAAAGCATTTTAAGCTGTGTTCTTTAAGCACTCTGACAAGCAGTTATATCCAGTGAAAGCTACTGTGTATGTGGATGTTGTGCCAGCCCAGGTCTAGAAACCAGAAAGTGAAAAGAACCCTTTTCAGTAAAATATTTGAATTAAACAGAACTGCATTGAGACAGTGTTACAACACATACTACTTCCCCCCATATTATTTAATTCAAGAAAAATCATTGTTTAACAACAAAAGGGCTATACAACAAGAACATACTGACATCTGCTGGCATTCTATAAAGGCATTTCTCTACAGATTAGGATTTAATGCCCTCAATATTTTTTCCTCAATATTCTTCCTTATCTACTGGGGCTGCATAACAAATTAACATTCTCCATATCTGACTATGACAAATTAAAATAGTATTCTATACTTCCAAATGTTAAACTGCACGTGACATTCTGCAGCTAAGCAGTCTACACAAAAGTACTTCTGCTCCATATTTGATTTCTAAAGTATCACAGGAAATTATTTTTCCCTAATTTGTATAAAAATGCTCAGTGACAGAGCAGACAAATTGCATTCAAATAATTATTTCCCTAATTTCTTTGCCAACAAAAGACTAGTATTTCTAATTTACTATCCAAAGATGGAACTACACCTGCCACTCAGGCAAGGCTTATAATTGTACATATTGTTTCACAGTAATGGTTAGTAAATTAAAGGGAACAAATTTTAAGAGAACAGAGCAAGTGGCTGCATGGTGCTTAGTTGCTGACTGGGTTAAACCACAACAGGAACATTCTGTATATCTTCATGCACTTCTAAATTTATTATTTGAAAAGCATGCAATATATTTATTTAATGCTTGCTGTCGGAGTCATAGTTTAATATTTCCTCCCTCACGTGTGCTATAACACAAAGTTATGGTTGATAGTTTAAAAGCAAAATAGAAGGAATTCAAAATTACAGTTCACAGTGTCAGCACCTCAGATGCATTGCACATAGATGCTAAGGCACAAATTTAGTATTAGAAGCAATGACACAAATCATTAAATATGAAAAATTGCCAAGCTGTGCTTAGTGGAAATCATAAATACCTTCCTTAATATTTTTGCATTTCCAAATCAACCGTCAGCTTCAAGGTCAATTCCTGTTATCTACTCATTATCTACACGCATTTCATAGATGTGAAAGGAAACACTGAATTCACCTTTCTCATTCACTACTAGTGTGTATTTTTACTGTATGCACTACCTGGTATCTGTACTTCTTAGGTTAGACATAGTAGAAGTCACAGTAGCTTTTCAACATGAAAAAATACACAGCTCTCTTCCTTGCAGATGTTTAACTAAAAACCTTACAGCCCATCAGAAAACTACATAAACATGCGGTTCTGACAAGGAGGAGAAGCAGCACCAGCTTGGCTGGTTCGCAGTTGTGTGTCTCAGCCACAAAGCAATGGCTCATGTAACCTTCTGCTCGGAGGAAGAGGGCAGCGTACATCAGGCTCTTAGGCTGAACAATCCACACACAGCAATGTCAAACCCAGCATTCACTGACAGCTTCCCAATAGTTCGCCAGGGAACAGAGCTGACTGCCACTGCCACACAGAGAGGCCCAATAACAGAGCCGCAAGCAGTTATGCACCACACACAGCATCAGCACAACAGCAAGTAATTCATAAGCAATTTCAAAGGAACCCAACTACTCACATGCTCTGTAGCAGACACTATCCAGTTCACGGGTTCAACTATCGGAAGAAACACACAGGTCACCTCGTGACATCAGTCACGCTTCTCTTGTCACCAGCCCGTCCATCTTTCATAGGTGTGCATGCTTCTACACTCCTAAATGAGGCTCTTCTTACTCCTTCAGCATCGTGCCAGCAAGGACCACCCATACTGAAGTGTCAAGCTGCAATAGTATCGTGTTATAACATTCATTTGGAATTCCCTTTCAATTTCCTCATTTGAGACAGTTTTATTAAATTATTTAAACTTCTTATATATTAAACATCAGCAGAGAAAATTATTAAAAAGATAAAAAAGAGAAGAGAAAGGGGAATATAGTATTACCCTAAAATCCTCCTACTCTTTAATATGTGATTCCAGATTTTTAAAATCCTCAGTTGACAAAAGCCAGCTCATCAGCAGTGAGAAAAAGCAGATCCCCAAAGCCAGTCTTTGACTGCCGTACCACTGTTTTCTCCCAGTCAACCCAGCACGTGCTACAGCCACAGTCATCACACAAGTATCGGGCCTGAGACATTAAAAAATGGAAATAGAGCTGCTTGCTCTTAGCAGCTGAGAGGACTCTCAGTGCAATGATCCTCAATTGTTCAAGCTCCACTGTGAATCGCCCCGATATGCACGGGCAAAACTAACAAGGGAGGTAACAAGAGGAGCCCAAACGATACAAGATAAAAAAAGACACCAACAGTGTTCCTCTTCCCTGTTATGACAGGGAATATTATCTCCTACTGATTTAAATGAGAGATGATCTGTAGCTCTTCAGAGTTACTTTGGAGACCTTCAAAGAAGATGAAACTCGAGACCAAACTACATGGCATTTTAAACGTCAAAATAAACAGCAGATGCAGTATGTGGTATTGGTACCATGTAAGTCAGCAAGGCATTTTTATGGCAATGTGGAAAATACATTGGGAGCACAGAATGTGCTTCTTAAAAGACAACAATACTAAGGCCTACTAACAGGACAGGTGTGGTGCTTGATTTAAACACACAGTAAAAAAGAAGCCAATTTACCACCTAACATTTACCTCAACTAATAAAGATGCATCCACTTGTGCAGCTAAAAGAGTATTCATCCATGAGCAAAGTGTAACTCTTTGATAGCAAAGCACAGACAACTACAGATGCTGAACAGTTTGATGCCGGCAAACAGAAGTCACAAATTTTACCATCCACTAGAATATACTTACCTTAGAAATCTGCATTCACATTTTAGTCTACTACTTTGTAACAGTGCAAATATGGAAACAGAAAAAAAGTCTGTTACTTTTAACACCACAGGAAACTTCCTAGTTTTCCTTTATTTTGCCAGCTTGGAAAGCTTTAACACAGAGAAGCGTTATATTGACTATCAGATATATTTATTAAGAATTGAATCTGTTTTAAGACAAGCTTTAAAGCAACACTGATATTAAAAATTATTCATGCCCCATTATAGTTGTTTTATTCAGCAACACAAAAAAAACCCCACAAACACAACAATAAAAACCCCACAAAACCCCACCACACCAAAGCATCAGGCATACGATGTCAACCAGACACCAGCTGCACCGCAGTTCACGACACAGACCCTGCCAAGACCAGCAGAGCTTTAACTCTGTAGTCACCACTGCAAATAAATTTGATATTCAAGCCCAGATAACACTGCTGACTGGAATGACGGCACGGGGACCTGCATTACCATTAACTGTTGAGGGGCTCGATTTTAACCTGTGCCACTGTGACTATTGCTAATTACAGAAAAAGTGACTGAAGAGTAGCCAAGGAGACAAGAGTGCTCAGCAACTTTCCTCCAAGAGCCAAATTCTCTAGAACAAGCCTGAAATCCAACCATGCAGACTTCCTACCGCTGCTGCCTGCTGTCTGCCAGGCAGCATATTGAAGACTTCAGCTTCTGGCATCAGAAACACAAGCCAGAGATCTCAGACATTTTGAGGAGGAGACACAAGAGATTTGGTACCATATGTATCACGTTGGTACGCTGTGTGTGCATGTATGATGTGTATTTGTCAGGGTGTGTGACTACAGTACCATGCGATGCTGCTCACAGATGTCAGTTATATTCATCAGCAATGCACTTGTGCACCTTCGAAATGAAGGATTTTGCCACCTATGTCAAACCCCCAGCTTAGTGATCCTTCATCTTTTATTCCCCACTGTAAAAGTACTTATTAAAGTCTCAGAAAACAACAAGTTTCTCCAAGTCAGGCAATCTGATACGGTGCATAACAGTTATTTGCTGCTACAGTCCTCCCCCTGCAATTTCTGTCATAAGCAAACTGAGAAAGACAAACTACAAAAAAGACAGTGAGCAAAGCCGGTTCAAAGCGTACTGAATCTTGTGTTCTCAGAACAAAAGCTCTTGCACACCTGGGTGTTATTACAATGCCTTATGCAAACCTTCCTTTCCTGCCTCTTTGCTGTTTACAGCATTTTAGCAGAACTAGACAGCTGCAATACCAGCAAAAATAAAATTGTTAATTGCTGCTTCTACCTCAGTAGTTCCAGACCCAACAGAGAAGAACAGATAGGAAAATCACGATTGGCGGAGGGAAAGGCACAGACTGCAATGGCTACACCAGACATCTGCAAGTTTATAGTTTTGCAATCTTTTCTTTTCAAAGTGGAGACCAAACAAATGGAGACCATAATGTATGGAGAGCACAGCACTAGTGCTGCTTCTTAGAAGAAGGGATAAACCCTTACACTGACCAGGAAAGCCTTCATTTCTTTTGATTTTTAAGCAAAACCAACGTGCAGCCACAGCAGCAGTGTAATTGAACTTAGTAAGAGAGCTCTTAGCGTAAGAATGCAACACTTAAAAGTCCAAAAGCAAAGATTATCTGATTTTTAAAGAAACTGGAACAACACTATGGGCTTCTTTAACAAAAAAGATAGACAACTCTTATTATAACAAAAGCTTTTTATTACTCACTTATGTCTAATTATTTAACAATTTGGTTTTATTTTATTGTATACTTTTGTTATCTTGTCCTGTATCATCTAGTATTGCTAAGTTACATGCTTTGTAAAAAAATTTACAAGGAAATTGTATCTTCCTAAATTTGATGACTGTAATTGTTCATGTTTTAGAATTGTTTTAACTTCTTCCGTTTCATTAAAGACGGGGCTTTTACCTAGTACTCAGAGATGGTACCATGACCCCACCATCCTTCACAGCTGTCTCCAAGAGACGCCTACAATCCTGCAGAGCTCTTCATATCACAGCACCAGAAGTTTATTGTGATACACATGTGGATACATTATATCAAAAAACACATTCATTTTTATAATATAATAAATATTTAGTTTTCTACATAGACAACTTTGTAGATAATGAGATTTCAAGCAATGCTCAAGTCCTCTTTAAAATCCACTCAGGTTCTAACTAACATCGGTATCCTAGGAAAGGTTCTCTGGCCACAGTGAAACACAAGTTTGAGCTGATTCAAAGGCAAAATTACAACCATAGGGACTGAAACAACGGAAACGGGAAAACCTCAGGCTAAAGCACATTAAAAGGAAAAGGAGTAAGAAGCGTTATCACCAAAAGCTGATTACATACTTTGCTGCAGTGAAATGGCAAATGCTGAACACAAAACTGTGCTCAAAGTGATTAAAGGGGCCAAACCACCTGACAGCACCATTCTGCCCATCTGAACCAGTCTGTCCCAACAAGCACTGATTAATCAGGTGGTTTACTGGGTATGACAGCTCCCAGACTGAGGATGAAAGATCACATCAACACTAAAGCCAACCGATTTGAAGGCATTTTACAGTCAGAGGTGTAAAAGATGGCTTCAGTATCAAAGAATGCAAGATTTTAGAATAAGGCTTATACAAAGCAAAAGGATCTATTTGTGTATTGTGCATTACACTACTAGGTAAGCCCTAACCTGCTCCATCTGACAACTGGGCTTTATGGTTGATTTTCTCCACAGTGGCATAAAGATCTGTAATAATCAGTTACAGCCAGAGATTCAATGCTGAATCCAAATGAAAGCAACACCGTAAAACAGAAACAATGAAACAAAAACTTAAATCAAAAACTCATGGGTAGGTATGAGGAACTGGAAAAAAATAATAATGAAATCATTTGGTTTTAAGTGGAGGACATTCACAATGAAACGAGCGTGTAAAACACACAATATGGACAATTTTGGTATTTGGTAGAGTTCAATACTTGTAATGACCAGGGGAAACCCAATTGGTCTCCTGCGGAGGCAGCTGCAGGCTAACATATCATCACGATGGCAACACAGAAGAGGTCATCAAGAAGTGAAGGAGCCATTTGGAGAGTGTCCTAAATGAAGGAGTGGGAAAAAGGGGCCTAATATCACGGCAAGATCAGGAGGATATGTAGGTCCATTAATCTTCCTGCTGGGTCACTCTGTGTGGTTCAATTCAAACGGCACTCTGGGACTTCCTTAGCATTTATATTGTTGCAGACTTAAAATGGGTATCACCATGTGGTAGATGACTTTTTAGGTAGCTCATCTTCGATGCTGAAGGACGTTTAAGTAACTACTCACATACACAGTGGACGGACTGTAGGGGAGTGAGACTTTTTTTTAATCCTAGAGCTTCACTTGCACAGTTTCATTGCAACAGAAGAAAATATTTCAGCAAATTATTTCCTGTGACACAGATCAAGAACAACCACCCAGCAGCATGACGTGAAACTGATGCTTTTCCCACCAAAGCAGGAAGACCATAAGCTCTGTGGTCAAGCTCTGTGCTGCATCCCAAGGCAAACTGACACAGAATTACATACATTTGAAGATGGAAGATTATTCTGAAACCAGTGTTTAATACCACCTTCTATATTTTCATATAGGAACTGTTTACAGGATCTTCATTTACTATCAAATTCATTTGCTCAGCAAAATATGTGCATAATATTGCATAATCCTTAAGTTAGGAAAAATTGCTAAGAGTTTTATCTGAAGGATTTCTTTTGCTACCCATAGTGATTCTTACGCCATATTTCTAATTAGCTACCAAGAAAGAAATCTCCATGTTTGGGCCATTGCTATATGGAAAACCAATACTTGTGAGAAAAGTGGAATTTCTTGTCACAGCAGACAGAGACATCAGTATTGGCTCTGACAAAGACTTTTTCCTGGATCAGTGCCAGTCAACATTGCCGCCTTCTCTCTCCTCAAACCATAAAGTGTCAATCCTCTGCAACAGAGTTAAAAAAAAAAATCAGACATCTAAGACCTATTTAACAAAACAACAAATTTCAAAGATAAGAGCAGAAACTTAGGAACTGGCTATCCAGGGGAAGGGTAATGCCCATTCACCAGCCAAACTACTTCTGTGAAAGACTACTGCCTTCATACAATGGATAGACATAGCAAAAGATACGTTTTTCAAGACAAGAAGACAATTATATGACATTTTATTTTGAAATCCAAGGATCTGGGTATTTTTGAGGCTCTCAAAGGCTTAACACTCCTTTTGCTACTGAAAATAGAAACTACATATCAGACTGTCAGTTTTTGTAAGACAATAGCGATACATGCGTAACTTTTTTCTGCATGTGCTTTCTCATGTGTAAGCTACAGACAACTGAAAGATAAAAAAAGCCACAAAAGACAGACTACAGAGCAACCTAGGTCCAAGGAAACCAACTGCCTCTGCATTGGGCTTTCCTCCCAGAGCAGTGCCTACAAATTTACTCCTATTTCACCTCATGTGATGATGGTGTTGACTTCAACACAGCAAAACTTTTGTCCTGTTATTTTTAACTCAAGTACCAGTGTCCAATATGACTGGATTTTCTTACACTTGTATCCAGGTGTTCTTCCACCTTCTCTATGCCTGCTGTAACTGTCAGAATACTTTGATCCAAAACAGTAGCACTTCCTCATTTAAACTTTCTTCTAAATTACCTACCCGCATTTTCACATGCTCACACCTTCAAAATCGTATGCATTTAGGGCTGAAATTTTATACATCAAGATTGCATTTCCCAAATTTCTCAGGAAAAAATTACGTATTTTCAGACCAGCTTCTTATTGATCTGGTCACAAAGTATTTGCTCACATTTAATACAGCGCGTGAACTCAGAGGCAATAAAATCCATAGAAAATCTTTGGAACAAGCAATCAGGCAAGCAAGATTCTATGAGTGTCCTCACCAAGAAAGGTACCTCCGCATGTATTCATGCTTTATTAGATTCTAGAAAATCCAATGGAAAAGTGATTAATAAATGCCCAAAAGCACAAGAAAAGTCTGAATCACAACTAGCACCATGACAGATTCGAGATCAATGAACTACAAAACATAGCAGAAAGCTGAGATTCAGTAACTCCAGCTCTCGGTACTATTTGTTTAACAATGAGAAGCTTAAAAAATAGCAATTGCTTGAAGCATTCTAGACTATTTCCTTGTAATTCATTTTTTTTGCAATCATAATCTCTTCTTTTTGTACCCTAAACTTTCTTGGTGAGGGCTTGCACACTGGAGGGTTGAAACCAAGTGTGTTGCAAATGGAGAAAACCTGTATATTTTTACAGTATTTGCAACACTGGTCACAAACAGCTGCATCTGGCCCTACAGCCATCATTATGCCATTTATCTTAAAAGTGATGCCGTTTTGCATGTTTGCCCTTTAACACAACCCAAGACTTTCAGCTCAACCTGCTGTAACAATATTCCCTTGCGCCTTTCTATCTGAAGCAGAGAGGCAATTATTTTAATGGATCTGAGTTTGCTCAGTCATTTTTACACAACCTCCCTGACTGACTGCAGCCAGACACTCCCAGTGTGCGGCACAGCGTTTCCCACTCCAGGCACTTATCTCAATTTTAAGGCACTGAGTTGCACAGGTACTAAGGCATCTGTCTATCTGGAATTGTGTACTCACCTGGCTCCTTCCAGGGTATTGGCTGCAGTAACAGCTTGCTGTTTGGGAACACAGGATATTAGAACTGCATCCAAATTTGCAACATGTTCCAGGTTTTTAAACTGGCTTTGAGAAAACTGTCACAGAGTTGCAGATTTGTGTATGTGTCTTATACTAGAGACACTTCAAACTACTTGTAAGTTTCTGAAAGATACAGACTTGCAAAATACCTGTTTCCTTCCCCTTGAAAAGAGTCAAACAGTTAATATCTCATAACACATCTCAGAAACTATCTTGAATTTCTGAATATTCATTAAAACCCCCATGTATCAATATTCTTACTTCTGGACAGGTTCTCTGCAAGGCACAAAATCTGGAGCAGAAAAGACATGAAACTGCATCTACTTGGCAAAAATTAGTATCTCAAAGTATGACAAACATATTTTTAGCATTTGATATTGCTCAATACCAAATTGTAATCCATACTGTGAATCAACCATGAATGTTTCTTTGTGCTCTGCAGAATGGTACAGGTGCTTCAGTACTGCTGTTATAAGCCACTGCAAATCCCAGCATCCCAAAGTGTTTTCCTCTGCCAGGTAAGATTTCCTTTCAGTTTACAATCATTTTTCAGTGCATCAACTTAAAGGACACCAATAAAAATTCTTATTTGCAGTAACTTGTAATTTTTGGCATATTTAAAATTTATCAAAATAATACAGTTATGAAGGGAAAATATAATAAATACTGATAGAGAACTTCATAAACACTTTCCTGTTTAATCATAAAAGCATACAATCAAATCAGGATATAAAAATCAGTATCTCCTAACAATATATTCAAGAACACACAACTAAGTTTCAAGGATGGCATTAGACTTTCAAGAAGAAGGGTTTGCACTGCTAAATAATGGGCACTGAAAAATTTTAAAAATTAAACTACTCATTAAAAAGTGCAACAACAAAAGAATAAGGCTTCTCATTAATGACTTGCGAAAAGATCCTTAGAGACAGGAGCTTTCTGCTCTCAGGAAACATTGCAGCTCAAATTCTGCACAAGTCAACAGAAGTCCTGCCGCAGATGTCAATGATTTCACAAGCAAGACTGTGAACAGGCAGGCCACTCAATATTCCACTCGCTGCTCTCTCAAGCCCTGTCCGCACACTCATTCCCTAACTCTTCAGTCTCATTCATGCACTGCTTTTATAAAGTTGCATGAGACAACAGCATCCCCAGGCTTCCAAATGAAATGGAAAGGAGTCAAGATCCAAGAAATCAGTAGAGTTCTGACAGGTGCACAAAATAAAAACAGGTAAAAGGGAAACATTTTTCAGCTGCTGTATTTCTCTCAAGCTGTAGTACTGAATATCAATCTTAATTATGGAAGATTCATCTTTTTCAGACCAATACACCTTTCAGAACTGTGTGCTGAACAGAGCCATGCCTTCCATAAACATTTCTTCTTGTGGCCAGCACTAGGAATTCTATCTTTACAGTATATCATGCTTGTGATTAGATTTAAAAATCAGATAATGCCACTGCAAAGCCAGCATGATAAATTACCAGTGGTGAAATATTTAACTCAGCCATTACTCTCTTCTGTCCTCTAAACTTCCCTCAGTGCATGTGAATACTCAGCAGCCCTTTTGGTCTTAAATGACCAAATGACTCACCTGTGAGACCAGGGATACTACTTCCACTAAATCCCCCCTAAAAACTAGGCAAAAACCTGGTAAAACCAGCATATACGTAGGGCTGGCAGAGAAGCAGCAGCTCCTCCAAAAAGTAATAAAAAATACTGAGAGACTGACTAGGCACACCAGAGGGAAAGATAGTATGGAGGGAATCAGGTCAGATCCTTTAGAAAAGAATGAAGAGCGAGCATATGCTAAGAAGAAAAAAAAAATAGATGAGGGACAAAATAGCAAAAGCAGGAAGAAAAGTAAGAAGAGAAGAGAAATGGCAAAAGTATACAAACATCCATCAGAGATGACACAGGTAGGAGCTGATCCTGCCCTGGGCAGAAAGATTGCCTGCACGAGTGGCTGAGTCCCCTCTGGCCTTGCGATTCCATGTTTAACTTCAAAGGGGCTTTGTGTAGGACAGCAAGGAGAAACTTCAAAACCTCCCAGTGCTGGCAGCCATGGCCTAAGGACGTAACATTCCCCTCCTTTGCAGCAAGTCAGCCGTGCAGGTTCATGAGGGCTAATGTACGTGCAGTGTGGAGACATCAGTACAATAACTCACAATACTGGGAACTGCACCTTGTACTCCCACACATGTCCTCATGTTCTGTACTGGAAACATATCACGTTGTGCGTCCGAGAATTGACAATCCTGCTCCTTTCCTCGCCACTTGACTCCTGCCAGCACACCTGTCAGTTCAGGATACCCTCTCATGAAAACTACCCTCAGCACATCAAGGACACCAAGTACAATTACAAGAGCTATAACGATCATCAACGTACTCTGAATTTTATTCATTACATTTGTCAGCTACATTACTGATACTTAGTTAAGTACTAATAGAAAAAAGAAATTTAGTCTTGATGCTATAAACACAGACTTCATTGAAGGAAATACCAAATCCTTTGTCTCAAGTATTTACCAGAAGAATAAATTGTAAATGAAACTTGGGCAGGCAAGTCTTTAAAGCCTACATAAGATAGTAGATTTCAGCTACCATCAGAAATGCTACATACCGTTTCCCAAAAACTCAGTAACTCAAAATCATTCAAGAAAATAAAAAATAAATTTAAAATACCACAGTTTGAGCTATTCTCAATCACTACCATAATCCTTTTCTAAAAATTACATGATCTATTGAGATACACACTGAAAATTCACACACGCACATCCCACCACCACCACCCCTTCTAATATATATTTTGTGAAGCAGCTCTATTTGGTCTCTAAAAAACGATGACTATGAGTACCAACATCATTTTAGATTATAATGCATCCATGATAATCAATCTCTACCTCAGGGTGACAAAATCCTGCTTGTACTTTTATAACCCATACATACAATTGTTTTCACACTTCTAAATGACAAACAAAACATACACTGTCTTTCCTCTCATAAGAATCATCAAGGCTAGAGTGAGAAGTGAAGCAAGGGACTTGACATTCGTGGGACACCATCCTCTGTGTCTGCTGTATTTTACAACCCAATTTGCCTTGAATAAGCTGAATTTCATTTAAAGTGAAAAAAAACCAGTCCTCACCAAACTACTTAAGAGTCTAACATACTATGCCACATTTGCAATTCAGAGAGCAGATAAACAAAAGCTGCGGATTTGGACAAGATCCTTCACACTTCGCTGATGTGAATCACTCCAGAGTCAAACTTCAGACCACATTCATTTCACCATCTGCGTGAACCACGTTAAATTGGCAGCACAATCTCCAACAGCCACATTACAAATTTCGGGAACATAGCACTCGTGCTACTGTCACGCTGCAAAACCATGCCTCTGCTGAAGAGTGGCAGGTCCACCTGGAACATTTAAAGTGTATATGGTGTTGCTTCACCTGTAGCAAACATATACACAGGCAACGTTGACACTTTTTTCCTGATGGAAGCATACAGGAAAAAGTGATATGATGAATCGTCTATAAAATAATTAAATATTGACGACTTACAGGCGAGGAGTTTCCCAGCAGCTAAATATCTGCACTCTCTTAATCAGCACCTCGTCTGACACCTGACTGGCCATTTTTTAGCTCTTCTTTATCTTTTGTGAGCCCCCTCCCCGTGCCGACGCTTCCCTGCAGCCCCTCTTCGTTGCTGGACGGAGCCGGTGCGGAGCTGCTCGGACCCCGCTCGATGCCCCAGGGGCCGGGTGTTCCGGCCCCTATCCCGGAGCCGTGCGTCCTCCCCCCGGCCCTCACCGCAGCCCCAGGTCCCTGAGAGTCCCTCTCCACCCGAGCCGCCTC
>NW_010156037.1:0-8433 GCF_000695765.1 Mesitornis unicolor
GTCTCTTCCCCACAGTGTGCAGGGAACTTGCGAAATATAAGGTTTCAGTACAGCAGTACAATTTTCTGGTCCCTCCATTATAAGTGTTTGTGCACTTTGCAAAGGAACCTGTGTGCCTCCTATACCAGTTACTGCAGCATGCACATGTTCCAGGGGCCATTCTGATGGCCAATCTTTTATTCCAATGATGGACACATCAGCACAAGTGTCTAACAATCCAGTAAAAGATCGATCCTTGATGCGGCTGAGCAGTGGAAACTCTCTGAGTCCACCATATCTGTGGGTGTCCAGTGCTACCAAAGCCTCCCTCTCCTCTGGTTTGTGTTACAGGTGTGGGGACTGAATAATGTATTAAGAGCAACTGAGCTATACTTTGCCCTTTAGGAATTGTACAAGGCGGCTGTGGTGTCCAAGTAATGATTTTTAATTCACCAATGTAATCTGGATCTACTACTCCAGGCAAAACAAAAAGACCTACTTTTGTTGGCGATGAGCAACCAAGAATCAAACCACAAAGCCCTTGAGGCAACGGGCCATATATTCCTGTGCTCAATAATGTTACTGCTGAATCTATGATTGTTGTATCGGTGGCTGTGGCCAAATCCAATCCAGCACTGCCTGCCATGCTGGCTGGGAGTTCTGTGACGGATCCGTTGGTGAGCGTGCAGGTGGCGTCTGATTCTGAGGGATGTGAGGACAACAAACCCTGCTGGATTGCGGGGCACCGGGTTTCGCGCCTCTCTGCCCGTTTCCCTGAAGTGGTTGTCCCTGCTTATCAAATTTAGAATGACATTGATTACTCCAATGATTCCCTTTATTACAATGGGAACACACATCTTTAGGCTGTTTCTTATTAGCACCTGATTGTTTTAAATTCGGACAATCCTTGTTTACATGTCCTTCTTGTGAGCATCCAAAACATCTAATACTGGCTCGTCCCACAATTGATGTTTGTGCTAAAGCAGCCGCAAGTAGGGAAGCCCTATATTCATCTGAACCCACATTGTGGTATGCTTTTCTGAACTCAGCAAGTGTTTTCGCTGTTCCTCTGACTGCTACTAAAGCTTTCTGACAGTCAGCATTAGCATTTTCATATGCCAGCTGCATCAACACTGCGACTGCAGCCTGTTCATTTTCAATTTGCCAAGATATCGCTGCTTGTAAGCGATCTATAAAAGTAACATAAGGCTCTTGAGGACCCTGTCGTACTGATACAAAAGACGATTCTTCCTGCCTGCCTCCGGAACCCTTCGCAACGCTTTAAGGGTTAATTCTGTGGCTTGCTGTAATACCGATCTAGGCAATTGCGCCTGAGCTTGAGGAGTAGCAAATGCACCCTTCCCCACTAACTCATCCGCACCCCAACCTGCCTCATTTGCAAAGTTATTCATTATCTGTACCGTCACTAGATCTTTATATTCAGCACCCCATATCGTGAGCTGAGCAGCAGTCAAAATCATTTTTAACAACAGTTTCCAATCATAAGGAGTCATAACATAACTTTCTTCTGTAGCCGCTATAAATTCATGGTGTAATGATTTTGTAATCCATGATCTTTAACTGCATTACGAACCTCTTTTACCATTTCATAAGAAATTTGGATGTATTTAGGAGGTCGTTGCAGACGATAAAAAACCTGCATTACAGTAAGCATATCAGTGTCCCCTTTTTTCAGAGACTCTAACTGACACTGTTCCAGTGCCGAACATAAATTTTGTGACTTAAAAGGCTGAACCATTTTTTTATCATCTGATAGAACAATTGGGGGAGCATCTATCAACGATTTGGGGTATGGGGGTGCAGAAGGAGTTAAATCATGTTTTTCCTTTGCATTTTCCAAAAGTTCTTGCACCATAGGTGCTGCAGCAGCCACAGCCCAAACTGACGTTAATGGTGGATATAAACCAGATTCCTTTTCAGGATTAATAGATCCTGGGTCAAAAGTACCATGAGACACCTCCTTACCACCAGCCCGATTCTCCCCCTGCACATCATCATGCTCCAAAACAGCAGCAGCTTTTGTCTGTAGTAAATCTTCAGCTGGCTGCAATGCTTTTAAGGCAATATATACTATCTGGCAAGTTACAAACAATTCATCCGGCATTGGAATCACCAAATCTTTTTTTGTCTGCATTTCTTTCATCACCCTAGCCCACATAGAGCTATCACAAGTACCGGTACTAGGAAACCATGGACAATGATTTCTAATCCAAGCCAAAAGTTTAACTAAGCTAACTTTTTGGACAGAAAATCCCTGTCCCTTCAAAATACATTGAAGCCGTTCTACGTAGTGCCTATGCTCCTGGGACACTGATTGGGCCATGTTACCGCAGCCGCGCACTTACCATTCAACAGCAAGTACTAAAAGTCGTTGCACGCAGTTTACTTTCCTCCCCAGTTCAGCTGCAGAGTCACCGCCGGAGCTGCTTAAAAATCTTGTTCGCCGTCTTCCCAGCTTCGGCTGCAGAGTTGCTTCCGGAGTCGCTTAAAAATCCTGTTCGGGTGCCAATTGCGGTGAGCTGAAAACAGGAAACCGACTCAGCAGATGAATGCCAAGTGAACTTTTTATTTTCTACCTCAGCTTTTATAACTACAGAGAAGGACTCAACTATGCAGCCAATCAGGATGTTTACATACAACAGCACTTTCCCATCTATCATTTCCATACTTTATGGCCAGGTGTCTTACGGTTGAGATATCTTGTCACAAACCACGCATACCATTCAACCAGTGTTCTGGTTGAGATAACCCAGGCACACAGTGCTTTGTGTAGTTTTGAACTCCTACTTTTAGGCTGGCCCAAGGTCCTGTTCTCAACAAAAACACAGTTCAATCTTCCAAAGATTGCCTTTGTATAAATCCCAGCTGCTGTTTGTGTTATTTTAATAATGTTCTCATGGCAATCCCAGCTTCTGCAGCGCCTTGGTTTGCAGCCTGTTGATGCTTCTCTGCACATCGGAAACCCCACAAAGCCTTGGGCTGTACACTTCTGCGCTTGGCTGTGCAGCCGACCTTTTCGCTCCTATCACTTTATTTCTGGAGCCCGGCTCTTAAATAATAAACGACTGGGTCCTGCTGCAACACCAAAGGGGCTAGCACTGAAAGATGTTGAGGGGCCTCACCTTCCCTGGAAAGAGCTTCTACAGCCCCACAAAGCCTAGGGCTCTGCACTTCTGTGCTTCTCTAAAAAGCAAATGATGGTCAGCATTTTCTTCGCTGCTGGCTGGAGCCCAGCTCCAAAAAGGTAAATGGCTGGCTCCTGCACCGACATCAAAGGTGCAAGGATTGAAAGCTGCTGTGGGGCCCTACTTTTCCTGGGAAGCATTTTTTTAGCCCTACGAAACCTGGGTTCTGGGCTTCTTTGATTTCCTAGTAAGCCAACCTTTGCCTCCAGGCTTTTTTGGTACAAGCCCAGAGTCTTGCTTTGGAATGGTAAATGTTGGACTCCGACTCCCACAAGAAAGGGTCTAGGACTGAAAGCTGTTGCTGTGTTTCACCTTCCCTGTAAAGTGCTCCCGTAGTCCAAGAACGCCTTGTGCTCTGCCCTTCTGTGCTTCGCGAGTCAGTTGCTGTTCGCTCCCATGTTTCTTGGCTGCTGGTCGGAGCCGTCTCTCAAGTGGAAACGGTGTAGCTCTTATGCCACAGCTAAGATCCTAGGAGTGAGGGCTGTTCCTGGACCTTATCTCTTCTGGGAAGCGAATCCGTAGACCCACAAAGCCTTGGGCTCTTTGCTTCTGTGCTTCTCTAGGAAGCCAATGTTGGCTCCGGATTTTCATTGCTGCTGGGTGGAGCTCAGCTTTGAAAAGGTTAATTGCTGGCTACTTGACCGCCATCAAAGGGACTAGGATTGAAATCTGTTGTGGGGCCTGACCTTCCCTGGGAAGCGCTTCTGTAGCCCCACAAAGCCTGAGGTTCTCGTCTTCTTTGCTTCCCTGGGAAGCCAACGTTTTCCTCTAGGCTTTTTCAGTACACGCCCAGAGTCTTGCTTTGGAATGGCAAACATTCGACTCCGACTCCAATAGAGAGAACTGTAACACTTATAAAGAAAATTCTAGCTTAGGGCTAACACAGCTTGGGGGAATAATGCTTAATATTTAACAGGACAGCAATTATTTTGCTTAAGCAATATATCTTAGGTCACTGTGTAAAGAGAGGTAGGCTACAAACAGTTCCTGATAAGGCCAAGGATGTCCTGCCTGACGCGTCTTGACATTCCAGGAATTGATATAAACCGGATTTGTGGTTTGGCGAAACGTCAAGGGTCCAGGGAGCATGCACAAGGAACAAGGGTGAAGAGCTTAGCAGGGAAAAGGACTCCCCGAGACCCTGGCCCATGACCATCAGGAGGCACTGCACAGGCACTACTGGACTTCTCGGAAAAGACCCGCTTTCTCAGGGAAAGGCTATGAATATGCATAGGCGTTTTTGCATAGTAATGAATATGCAACACTTTACTGTATAAAAGTTAAGACAAGCTGCCACAGAAGGCACACATGAATTAGGAGGAAAGTCTCCCATGTGCCAAGTGCGCTTAATAAACATACCTACTTTACAGTCTTACAGGTTGTGAAGTCTTCTTTCCACGGATCGTATTTGACACTCCAGATGGGACATGTTCTGCTTGGCTACAGGATCGACTGAGAAGCAGACATCCTAGGTGCACCTCTGAGTTTTTTTTTCTCGGAGGACCTCTTCTTCCCGGCCGCTCACTTTGGGGGCAGATAACGACCATCTACAGCTGCGGATAAACAGTATGTTTAATGAAGGGGCCAGTAAGCCGTAGTGGACACCCACGTGTGGCTAGGGCCGCCGATAATTCGCGTAGAGATGTCTGGCGTGCAGCATAGTCCTCGTAGAAGTGAACCCTGTATGTTGGTAAATGGCCGGAGGGGATTTGCTGACTGATAGAGCTAGTGATCTTGGGGGTAGATCGAGCAAATCCAAGAGATTATAGCTGCATTCCATTTTTGGAAGCCAAGACAGACCTGCTAATGACTGTATAAGAAGCAGGAGAAGGGTAAGCAGAATCTCTCAAAAGTCTGTCATATGATGGGGTTGATCATATTTGCAGCTGTTGGAGTAATAATCGTGATTTGTAAATGATTTGTAAATGCCTGGGTATGATATGTTAAACATGTTTGTGTGTGTGTGTACTTGAGACGCAGCATCGCTGCAAAGTGAGTGGGAGTCTTAATGTGTGGCTCCGTGACCCTGAGAGGGGCAAAGCCAGAGATAGACAAAGCGCTTAAACGTTTGTGTGGTGTGTTCGGTACCATGTATAAGTTATATATTCATAACAATGAGAAATTGTGGATCCAATAGTAAATAACTCAGACTGGTCGTAACCAACACTGTATTAAGCTAGCTTTGAAACAAGTGGATATGTGTTTGTGTGTGGCTGACCATTTTGATAATCAGTCAAACTCCCAAACACATCTTGGGGGACACACACACTAAAAAGAAGGACAGTAAAAAGTAAGAAACAACTTAGAAAAGCGAACATGGGTAATACTCAGAATAAGGATGTCTTAAAGAAGAGCCCTCTTGGCTGCATATTGGCACATTGGAGAGATATTATCAGAACCGGGGGTACAGAAAATAAGAAAACTCTTATTAAGTATTGGTGGCCGCTCTACAAATTAGAGAATGGGGTGAAATGGTCACTTAATGGGTTAATAGATCATAATACTGTTTTGCAATTAATGTTGTTTTTAAGGAGAGAGAGAAAGTGGGATGAAGTATCATATGCCGATATGATTTTTTACCCTCCAAAACCATCCGGAGTGGCAAAGGACTGTGAGATTGTGCCGCCACAGGACCCTATGGTACTCGCCGTTGAGTGGGAAAATAACAAAAAACTCAAAGGTAAACTGAGGCGGTGCTGCTCGGCGTGCAGTGTTGGGCAAAAGTGCATTAAGATAGTTAAAATTCACTAGGCACCAGAACAAGATCTAACTGATTTGCTTAAGCCTCCCCCTCGATCACAGAAACAGGATGCAGACTCAGATGGAACCTCCACTTCCCCGGATAGCCCTGTATCCTCCTGCACCAGGAAAAAGGCTGCACAAACAGTTTTGCAGGCACCTCTCCAAGAAGCAGTAGGACCTAATGGGAGACGATGCTAATTAAGGTCCTTCCAAGTCACCATCTGAATTCCTGGATCGATTAAGGGATGTAATGCACCGCAGCACACCACTGAATCCTAGGTCAGAGGTAGGAATACAACTAGTTTCTTTGGTTTTGAGTCAGTCTACAGGAGACATTAGACGCAAGCTTCAAAAGCTGCACCCCACAGAAAGCGGGAACCTGGAAGTGTTGTTGGACAAGGCGTAGAGAGTGTTCATTAATAGAGAGGAAGATTATAAGTGGGGACAACGAAGGGTGGTAGCGGTTGTCAGGGAGGAGGAAGAAAGAAAACCTAGACGAGGACGGCCTTGATTAGGCAGAGATCAATGTGCGTTATGCATAAGGGTTGGTCACTGGAAAAATGATTGTCTGGAAAAGTGGAAAAATAAGGAGAAAGGATGAAGTAATCAGAAAGGAAGGATAGTGGCCCATGTGAAGGAAGACTGACGAGGACCGGAGGATTCCACCCTAGCGGATCCACTGGTTATAATGAGGCTAGAGAAAGAGCAAAAGAAGGTAGAGTTTCTCGTTAAGAAGGTAGAATTTCTGGTTGACACAGGAGCAACGTATTCAGTTTTGAACCAAGCTTTAGTACCCTTAGGAAATTACTGTATCATGGTAAAAGGGGCAACTGATCAAGGTGAAAAGGCATATTTTTGTGAACCTCTAAGATATAAATTGGGAAAACAATGGGTCATCCACAGATTTCTGTATATGCCCAACTCTCCAAAGGCACTGTTGGGGAGAGATTTATTAGAACAATTGGGTGCAATAATTAAATTTGAGATGGGAAAGATTACTCTGTAGGTAAATGACAAGCAGCATATACAAATAATGAGTTTATCCCTAGCTAGTGTTCCCACAGAAGGGAAAATCATCGAAGAAATCACAAACCAGGTATACCCTGGGGTATGGGCCACCGATATGCCGGGGAAAGCAAAGAATGCTCCACGTGCCAAGGTCAAACTCAAAGAAAGGCGACATCAAGTAAGAATTAAACAGTATTCCCTGAAAAGGGAAGATAGGGAAGGAATTTGGCCAGTAATAGAAAAAATATTATAACTGGGATTACTAAAGGAATGTGAGTCCAATTTTAACATTCCCATACTACCTGTCTGTAAACCCAATGGGTCATATCGAATGGTTGCCTAAAAGAAGGCAAAAAGGTAATTGAACAACATGGACAGTATATTGTTTACTGAAGTTTTTGTTCCCCATGAAAAATTTGCCTTCTATTTACCCATTTAAAAAAGCAATTTCTTTTTGACCAATCCAGTAAATAAGCAGGATTCATGTGCTTAAACATGTAATGCTGGTCATCCTAAGCACAGCAGATCTTGGCAGATTGTTACCAGTTCAAAAAGAAAAATGGGGTCAGGCACGGCTGCTCAGACACGGCCATCCCGGTCACACAGGGGACATGGAGGCCCCTGTCCCACTGCTGGGACAAACCCACCAGCAAACAACCCAACGGCTTTTTAATCTTAATTTTTTAAAAGAGTTTTTTGTCAATAATGGGTTTACTTGAACATTCTAGCATAATATTTATACCAATACTGTCTTATCATTTAAAACGCTTTCTCATGGGGATTTTGTTAGGTTGCAAGTTCTCTCATTGTGAAAATGTGACATTATTTCTTTTCTTTCTCACTAGAGATCGGAAACTGGTGGTTTCTCTGCATATCTTACTGAAGTGAAGGCCTACATGCTGGCAGACTTTCCCTGTGAGGAGCCCAGGCAGTTCTTTCCTGGGGATTCTGGGGTGACAGAGCCCCACATGGAGGAAAACAAACTGAGCTTCTACATGGGCACTTGCAGGGATGACTAAAGCTGCCTCGCCCGGCCGGGCCGGTTCCTCGGCAGGCAGAGGAGCTCCCCCGGCCCTTGTCCTGCAGCACTCTACTCTGCGGCCACTCAACCCCGCCATAGCTGCCGTCCCGTAGCGCACTGCGCCTCTGCGCACCGCACCGCAGCACTGCACACGATTCCCCGGCCCACTGGGGGCGTGCTGCCTCCGCGCCTTGTTTCCGCCTTCGGGCTGAGGTGTCTTGGCCGTTGCCTGCCGAAAATTCCTCCCAGCAGCGGCCCTCCACTCGCTGGGGCAGCAGCGCGCAGGCGCGGCGGGCAGCTCTGCCTTAGCAGGACCCCGGTCCTCTTCCGCGGCGGCGGCGGCGCTGCTGGGCGCTTAGAGGGCTCGTTGGGGCCCAAGATGTCAGCTAAGAATTTTCGTGTCAGTGACGGGGACTGGATCTGTCCTGACAAGAAGTGAGTTGAGTCGGCGCGGGTGGGGGCCAGGCTGCGGGGCAA
>NW_010156037.1:8519-20886 GCF_000695765.1 Mesitornis unicolor
ACTTCTCGGCAGGGTTTCACGGCGCCGGCCTCCATCGTGCGACGGCTCCGGCCCCGCCCCACTCTCCGGGATCGGGCGAGGCCCGAGAAACTTCGTCGTTTAATTTGCAACAAATTCAGTTTTAAATATATAAAGCGTTTTTCTTAAAGTCTCGTGTGAGAGTGTGTGTGTTTTCCAGCGTTGGGGTAACTGGCATCTGCAATTTTGGTTTTTTGTGTTTTTATTTTCAGGTGTGGGAATGTTAACTTTGCTAGGAGAACTAGCTGTAACAGATGTGGAAGAGGTGAGTATCCTAGGTGATACTTCTTTTTCTCACCTCTTTCCATCTTATATTATTAAATATCTTTAATTTAAAGCCAGGTGTTTATGAACTGTTTATGGGCTTTTTGTCTTTTTCAGAAAAAACGACAGAAGCTAAAATGATGAAAGCTGGAGGAACTGAAATAGGAAAGACACTCGCTGAAAAGAGTCGAGGCCTCTTCAGCGCTAATGACTGGCAGTGCAAAACGTACGCCCTTGTAAAAAGCACGACATTCTCTTAGAGCCACACAGCACACCTACTGAACGATGCTTAGTTCTGTCAATGTAAATGTGCTTGTACTGATGGGAGAAGAATGGTCACAACTCGCAGCTTTTCCACTGGTTGTGTTTTGCTGTGAGGACAGAATGCGGTTTTGTTTGCTGGACAACAGCTACTTAATTAATATAACTGGGAAAAAAAAGACTAAAACACCGAGAGTAGAAAGATAAAAATTCATGCTTTTCTCTGATAAGCCAGGACATTTCTAAAGCTCAGAAAAAATGTGTAGGTGGAAGTAGCACCTTGGTTGCAGTGTGACGGCTTGTGGTAGCTTATTGTTAACTTTCACTGAGTATTTAATGACTACAGTTTAGCACATAGTTAAATTCTTAGATGTTTCTCCAGGCCATCAGTTGAGAATGTCAAGACCTACATTAGAAAAGGACCGCTAAAATAAAATCCATTCATTTTGGAAAGATCCTTTCAGATTTTCTGGAGCACTGTTAAGGATTTCAGTTTTGCTGATTGGTAAACTGACCAGTGAAACCTGGATTTTTTAATATTTTTTTTCTGTCAGAATGTAGCAGTGTTCAGCCCAATGAGTTTCCATGTGTGCAGTTGTGCAGGTTTTCTGGGCAGCACTGCTGGTCCCAGTGTCCGAGGGCACATTCTGGGGCTGTCGTGTGTATCCAAGTTCATAGCCAGGCTGTATCTTGCAGACCTTCCTCCTCCTCAGCAGCATCCTGGCAATAGCATTACAGGTAGATGAAGCATGAGTGGCCTTTTAGGGTGCTGTAAGATAGAAATGCAACGTAGGACGTGTCTAAATGTAGCTGTGCCTCAGTGGGTGTCAGTGACCACTCATTCCCATGGTGGAGTCATCATTAACTCCTTTGAGCTGTGAATGCTGCTAGTGGAGAGTAACAAGGAATTTTAACACGTTATATGCAGTCTCACTTGTAGTAACTTGTCTGCCTGTGAATGTTATTTCTTTCCCCTTGTTGTGATCCCCTTCCCGTTGTCCTTGTGCTGGTGAAATCCCCACAGGCAGTGCTTTGGCCTTGGAACTTGTTGTGTTGGGCTAGTGACTGCAGATCACTGCTGAAACTTGGCAAATACATTATTATGAGGGTTTTTTAAGTATTGCCACAACTCTTAAGCATTTTGATTTGGAATAAAATAATTCTTATTTCTGTTTTGTTTTCTTTTTGCCTCTGAAGATGTGGTAATGTGAACTGGGCCAGAAGATCAGAGTGTAACATGTGTAATACTCCAAAGTACGCTAAATTGGAGGAAAGGACAGGTAAGAGTTGTGCAGTTTTACAAAGATTACTGTATGAAAACTTCTTTTTATAAATCACAGTATAGTTTAAAGAGATTGTTTTCACAACAGAACTAGATCTTTAATATGTAGATAAATGTGTAAGTTCTTGGACTGGATTACCTTTAGCAGTGTGTAAAGTATGCGATGATTTCAGTTGCAAAGACAGCAAGCATTCAGCTTAAAACCGCCTCTGTATTTGCTTTTGATACCAAGACATTTGGAAGGAGCAGTGCAGCGTTTTATTAAACTCCAGCAGATCTGGTGTAAATGTAGTGTCCCTCTCCAGAGGACTCGGCAGTCACGGGAGCAGGGTTTGCAGGCCGCATAGATTAGACTGTTATCCCTTAATGAGGTTTGGGATTTGGTCACACAGTGACCCATTTTCAGTTCCTCCCGCATTAATGATGCACGCAGTGGTAACTGGAGCAGAGGATGTCCTTACAGCATGGCCAGGACTGTTCATGCTGCTACCGCTGCAAGTGGGGTCAGCAGAGAATGTAATGCCTGGAGTGTAACACTAATGCACATTAGAAAAAAGAAACATGGAGAAGAGCACAGCTTATTCAAAAGGGAAAGTAGTATTTTCATACTGTGTTCCTACAGCAATGTATTTATTAACCTACTGAAGGCTTCCAGATCCTCTGTGGAAGTTTATTCTCAACTTGTGCTTCATGTAGCCGAATTTGAGTCAGCTCAAGAGATTGTCTTGTGTTACCCCTTTTTAAAGGCTATGGTGGAGGATTTAATGAACGAGAGAATGTTGAATATATAGAGCGCGAGGAATCGGACGGGGAGTACGATGAGGTAAGATGAGGTACACGTGACTGAGAGGTGCATGCTGTGTGACGTGGCTATAAGATCCATATGTTGGCATTTGGTTTCCTTGCGGGGAACAACAGAGGTCAGAAACGTGGTGTGATGCATCTCTGTCAAATGCTGAGTGTGAAAGTTTTGAACCGAAAGTGAGGACAGCTGTTTTGTCTTTTGGGGGCTTAAAAACTTAAGAATGCGTTCAAATTAAATTGGTACATCTTGAGTTCAACTTGTTAGGGAGCTGGCTTCAGGGTCGTGCCTGTTGTTTTCAGCCAGATGTTGAACATGGTTTTATAAAGTTATCCTGTAGACACAAATATAAGATACTCCTTTGTTAAATTCAGATTTTCATTGATCTTGTCTGTGGGTATTAAGACAAGCATTTCTTCAGAAATGTTCTTGTGGCTAATTGACGTTTCCTGATACTTCTCCTTCCCTTTGAGCAGTACCGTACTTGAAATTGATGCATGTTTATTTTCTCATAGAAGTTTTATCAAAAAATAGAGTTGGAAATAACTTTTGATTATATGGTCTTCTAATGGAATATAATTTCTTAGTTTGGACGCAAAAAGAAAAAGTACAGAGGGAAGCCAGTTGGTCCTGCATCTATCCTGAAGGAAGTAGAAGATAAGGAATCTGAAGGGGAAGATGAGGAGGATGAGGATGAAGATCTCTCCAAATATAAATTGGATGAGGTAACGTGTTTTGGTTTTTTCCTAGCAATTATTTTTTAATTATTATTCTAGTGCTGTTTATTGTTGGCAAGTGAGGTTTGGTTTGTATTTTTAGCTGCCTTTAGAGCAATGTAGAGGAGCTGCTATCAGAATAATGGTGCCTACAGCTTCTGTAAAGTACATGCACAGACTTGGTTTGGTTCTCAATACCTGCATTAAATGATGTTCAGCTTTTTTAAACCCTAAAAACTTAAAAGCTTATCTAGGATCAGAATCAGATATTTTGAGATATTTATATTGAACCTTTATGTATGGTTACTATATAAACGGAATTTTTTAAAAATTTTCCTCTTAGCCTTTTAAACCATGTCAGATTTATTCTTTATTAAATTGAATGAAATATTTAGAGATTTTATTATTCTTTCCTGAAATAACACAATAACCACATATTGGATTGTTCCTGGTTTTGGACAACAGTTCTGCAAAGGCATACGTATACGTTTATTTTTAAGACAGCAGTCGCCAAATGCTGCATATTAAATGTGTCTCTGCAGAACTATGCTATGGTTACAGATTTTGAGTCTGAAAATTCTTCCAGGCACCCATTTAAAGTAACTGGTAAAAATGAATGTCTGTGTTTTCATTAAGTTCATTTAATAACAGAAAATGAGACTTCATGTGGGTTTTGTGCAGGCTTTTTAGTAATTTGCTTTGAAACATAAAGTCTCAGTCACTCTACTCTTAAATTTTTTTTATCTCATTAAATGCGGTAACAACAGTACTTTCAAAGGTTGAAGAACAGCACAAAATAAACCACAGAGTAAGTGAAAAACACTAACAGCAGGCAATTATCAAAATAATTTCTCAAGTATTTTTTGTATATCTGCATTTTATTTTCAGGATGAGGATGAAGATGATGCTGACCTTTCAAAATATAATCTTGATGCCAGTGAAGAGGAGGACACTAATAAGAAAAAGAAATCCAATAGGCGCAGTCGTTCTAAGTCTCGATCTTCCCACTCACGTTCTTCATCGCGCTCATCCTCTCATTCAAGCTCAAGGTCTAGGTCCAGGTAAACGGGTACAGGTCAAGGGTAACGCCAGGCAAAATGTCAGTATCTAACTTCCTTATTTACTTTTTTTTTTCTTGATTGCCTTACAGTTTTAGTTTAATAATGTTAACAATTTTTTGTACTGAGTTCACACAGGTAGCCAGTGTACTGTTCTGACCTGCTGTGGATCCTCAGCAGGGCAGCTTCACATGCCTTGTTGCTTCTTGTAGTAAATTTAAGTTGCTATTTCAATTGAATCCTTCAAATGAATTAAAAAATATCTTATTTTCAATGTTATTTTTAAGCTTGTTGGCCACATGCGATTCAGTGGGTGAACATTTTTAGCAGTGTTGCGTTGTTAAATGGAGCAGAAGGGTGGTTTTGTTAAAACGGGAGGAGGTGGCAGCAGGGGGCAGTGATGGTGCAGCCCAGGCAGATTCAGTGAAGGACAGGGTAGAAATATCCTGGAAATAACGACAATAAACTTGAACTTGGTTTGATGGCAAGCGACAAAGCTTTAAGTACAGTAATCAATGTTTTGTAATCATGTGATGTAAATCGTGTTGCAGCTTTTTAGCTGCCTTCCAACTAAAACAAGGATGGTACTGATAGGTACAAGACCTCAAATCAGTACCACCTCATAGGATTATACATGAAGTTCATATACATAAAATTCAAGTTTGAATCTTCCCAGTTTTGTCACTGCACCTCTGCTCTCCCTGCTGTGATCGCTGCCCAGGCTCTTCAGACCCTTATACTAACCAGATGTCAGCCATCGTCTCCACTTGTCTTTCTCCCCATCGCTATTGTGCTTTTATTCATGCTGTCTCTTCTGTGAATAATTCTGCTCTTCACAATACTCGTCATCAGCTTCCCCACTCCTTCACATCCCATCTTGAGACGAGTATTTGCTGCATGGCTCCAAGGAGGAGCACTCAATTTATCATAGGGACTGAGCTACCCTCTCAGCAGTTTTTGGACGTGAATTGAGGTTTGAGGAGGGTGCTGTGCCATCGACAGGATGTGGCCGTGTGGGCCGCGCTGGAGTGCAGTTCTTAAGTGGGAAGGTCAAAGGCAGCAGAAGATCTTTGACCGTAACTTTCTTCATTAATTCACAAATGTTAACGGTGATGTAAAAAGCAGCTTCTCGTCACTGCAGTTTGCTAAGACTCTTTCAGCTTTCTGTTCAACTTTTTGCTCCTAGCCACAGATAATTCACTGGAAACACCAGCTGCCATTTATGGATACTTCTTTGTGTTTTTTGAAAACATTTACTGTATTTTCTAGTTAGCACATGTTCATACTGCTTTTGTTTTGCACAGTAAAATGAAAATGACATGGTAACAATATAAACTGGGAGTGCACAGCATATATAATGTATTTTTCCTGAAAAGCTTATTAGAATTTTATTGCAATGCCTTCTTTTTACAATGGTTACTGCAAGTCCACTACCATTTTTACAGCTCTTTTGTGGTTTGTGCTTTAAAGAAAATCCATCAACAGGAAAAAATTTGAAAATAACTGTGGCTAGTTACCAGTGGTGTTAGATATGTCCATGTTTTAGCCAAGAATTAACTTGCTTAATTTTAAGGCAAGGGAAAAACTTTTAAGATAAGTTGAAATTGCTTACAAAATGCTTGTAAGAGCTGACTTGGGGAAAATTAGAGCTAGCTCATCCTAATGCTCTTGCCTGTTCTGCTTTTCAAAGACACTAATGGGTTTCAAGTTAAGGCACAAATTAAAAGCTAAGGCATTGTTTTGATGAAATAGTGAACAGATCTGCAGTTGTTTCATTTTGCCAAATAACTGCAATCCTGTTTAATTGCTGTTCTCCATTTTAGGAAACATAATAAAAAGCTAACTATAGTTTTCTTAATCCACCATCTTATGATGTTAAAGTTTGTTTTAAAATGTACTGTGGCAATGCAGGGGGAGTAGGAGGAAGTTGTCACTTTTTGGTGACTGCAGACCAAAGTGCATTTGATGCATCATTGTCTCTGCTCTAACAGTAGCAGTTTTTCTGCTAAATAAAGTCAGGCACTGGAAAAAAAAACCCTTCCATGTTGTTTCAGGTCCCATTCAAGAAGCTCTTCCAGTTCCAGATCAAGATCTCGCTCCAGCTCCAGAGAACACTCTAGATCTCGTGGGTCAAAATCAAGGTGAATGAGGTAGCACACTCTCATGCAGAGAAAGAAAAAAGGGCAGAAGAACCAACCGCTTGTTGATTTCATCGTAAAATTGTGTTGGTCTTAAAACATTAACTCGTTTTTATCTTGGAAGTCAGAATTCCTGGGGTCTCTGCACGAGGTGGTTCCCACTCCTGATGTATTTCTTGAGATGCGAGGTTTTGGTGGAAGAGTTAAGGCTGATCTAAGCTAGACGAGTGGACGCCACAGATCTTCACTTAGAAGGAAGAAGAATTTGAATGCATGTTTACTGGCTTCGGTCATTTTTGCTGGTTTTACTGCTTCTACTTTGGCTTCTTCCAACCTAAACCATTCAATGATTCTATGATTCTTGATGTGGAAGAACATTAGAAAATGCACTATACTCCTGATTTTTGTGTTTACTGATAATTTATTTCACATATCTGACTACTGCTAGCTAGTGATGCCACATCTTTATGAATGTGGGGGGAACGTATGAAAACATTGATAGTGAACCATGCGAGAAGCTGACAGGAGCTTGGGGAAGAGGAGCAAAAGCAAATGAGTCCCTTGAGGTGTCCTTGTGCAGGTGTCCTGTCGGCAGGACTCTCCCTTGGCAGTGCAATGAAGACCTGTCCCATCTCCATGCTAAAGCTGTAAATGAGGAAGTTTGAGTTGAGACCAGTCGCAAATGGTGCCACCAGCCTTTGGGGACAGAAACGTGTCCTGAATTGTAACATTAGGCAGAATCCGTGCTTTTAGGAAGAGCAAAAGGGTGCCCAGGCCCCGGTAGGTGCTGAAGCGGCTCAGCTGAGCTGGATCTTTGCTTCTGCCACCCTTGAGTGTCCTCAGTGCGTGAGCATGAGTGAAATAGCACTGCTTTAGGGTTTACAGGGAGAACCCTGAAAATGGCCTACCAACAACATACACTGTGGTTTGCTTTTTTTTTTTTTTTTTTTTTTTTTTTTTAAAATACCCAACTTACTGAAAAAGAAATCCTGTTCAGTGTTTTTATATAATTTTGGAATTAAAGCTTAGGACTTTGTAGCTCTTTTCTCTAGATATTCTAGCTCTTTCCACAAGTGTTTTGGTTTTTCTGTCTTGGTTCTTTTAGATAACCAAAGTGATTTTTGAGTGCTTGTAAGTGGAGCTGCTAATTTATTTTTTTTTTTAATGCCAAAATGGCTATATTGTAAGAGGGTTTTTTAAAATACTTTAATTGTGAAAGGTTTTGCTCTCTGCCCAAACTTATTTTGAGATTTGTAAATATACCTTCTGAGGTATTTTTACTTTTCTAGTAAGTTGAACACTACTTTGCAAATGCCCAATGTGAGATATCCATTAATAAGAAGCCTTGTTAAATCATTATCTCTGTGGTTTTCAAGCCATTTTGCTTTGTGAATTTAACTGCTGAGGAAGGTCCCTACGTAGGCTACTGCCTGGCCCAGTCTCCTAGTGTCAAAATGCGTCACTTTGGTGAATGCTGGAAAGAAGTTTCCATCCATTGGTGGTCAGTATATAAAAAAATGCTGTTTAGCAAAATGATTAAGAGAACTACCCTGGCAGTAGAAGTGTTTATTGGCAGATAACTAAGGAGTAAGTATCAAATTTATTTGGCAAAACACGGATGTAATTAGAGTAGTAAGTGTTGGTGAAAACCGTCTCATGTTGTTCTTTCTTTGTTGTTTTTGTGTTATACCAGAATTAAATCTGATTTATTTCTTAATCAATAAAGATCCAGCTCCAGGTCCTACAGGGGGTCTTCCACCCCAAGAAAAAGATCTTACTCGAGCTCTCGTTCGTCATCTTCCCCAGAGAGGAACAAGAAGCGAAGTCGCTCTAGATCTTCTTCATCTGTTGATCGCAAAAAAAGACGATCGAGATCACGGTCACCCGAAAGGTTTGGGTTTATGTAGAATAAGAATGGGTGTATTGAAATGTGTGATTTATTTTTTTTTTTATTTTCTGAAGGACTGAGATTCACTGGGAAAGAATTTAACCTGATCAGTTATTCTGATATTAAAAGTAGTTTTTTCACTTCCCCTACTCTTACTTCCTATTAAAACCTCTGTAATAGCTTCCCCGCCTTCCCCCCCCCCTCCCTTCAATGAAACTTCCTCCTGGTAGAAGTATGTTCTGTAGAAAGACCTGAGTCACCATTCTTTCAGTGTGTGAAAGTCTTAACGTGTACATTATCAATTTATTTTCATAAGTAAATAGTGCATTTAGAATTTGTATTCTACTTTCAGTATTAAATTACATTTTAGTATTAAATTCACATTCATAAGCTTAAAGTGGTTTAAAGCTATTTATATATTCTTACAAGGCCCCTATCAGATATACTTGGCTTCCAGTTATTGTAGGATACAGACTAATCAAAGTGGATGCTAAAATTAATTTCAACTTATTTCTTTGCATGCTTTCTCCATTTATATCTTGCAGACGCCGCAGATCATCATCTGGATCTTCCCATTCTGGTTCCCGTACAAGTTCTAAAAAGAAATAATGTATTAAAGCTCACTTTTAAAAGACAAACAAACAAACAAAAACCCCACACAAAAACAAAACAAACCAAAACCACCACAAATCCAGTCAGTGCATGAGACATTTTTAAGAAGTTGGTGTCTTTCTTGGTCAGAAGTGCTAAATCTGCTATAGAGGTGCATGCCTGTCCTTGCTTTCTGGAAAACTGCAGCTTTGTTCATTCATGAAACAAACAGTGAGGTAGCATTTTAAGCCATAAACACCCCAAAGGAGGTGTGAAGTGTTATTTGAGTAAGGGGTTTTTTTATTAGTTTTAAAGACTCAGTTACTCAATTCCTGCCTCTTACACATCTGAGCAGGCACAGGTTGGATATGTTTTAGTCCAGCTCTGCTCTTCACGTGACGAATATCTGAGGAATAGAGGAAGAGCTTTCTGCAGCCAGCTCGTGTGCTTGTTTGATGTCGCTTGTATGGGACCACACAGGGTTAGCATAGTGGTAGGGCTGCTGCTGCCCTTGGGTGACAGCAGTGAGTACTTAGCTCTAATTATTTGTTATTTTTTGTGTGCTGAAGTAGAAGTCTAGGTGGATGCCCTTCTCCTTAGTGATGCTCAGTGGAAAATAGCCATCAGCTCCCCAGTCTGTGGTGTGATTCTGTAGAGTGAATCAGCCATCATCCCTTCCAAGCGAGGACGTTTGAGACGTTGAGCTCTGTCCTTGGTAGCTCAAGTCTCGTAGCTACAGATGTCACTAGAAATTATTTGCTGCAGTCAAAGAGCCCTTTGCAATGGGTGCTTCTTGTGCTACGTTCACATTTTCCCTATTTTCACGTGCATGAAGCCTGGACTCTGGGATCCTTCCTTGTGAAAGGATCACTTAGGAACCACCCTTGAGAAGGAGGAGTGTGGAAGTAGCTCCTGGGAATCAAGTGAAGCTTCTGCAGGTGTCTGTAAAATCCATTTGGGGCTGACTAGAAATTTTCAAGGTATCTGAATTTTATTTATATTTTAAAATTAGAGTTAATAAACTGTGTAGAAAGTTCTGACATCTTAAACGTGTTCTTCATCAGTCATTCTTTTTCTCTTAAACATAATTTATGGCTTAAAATGCTTTATTGAATCTATTTTACTAGCAGTGTCATATTAAAACTTGGTCTCTCTTGAGCTCTGTTTGGTTAAGGAAGGTTTAAGTATCGCTAGTGCCATCTCAAGGTAAGTATGTTAAGGAAAACTTGTTTTTAAGCAAGCAAACAGCAATATAGTAGCATTTATTTCAGAAGTAAAACTTCCAAACCCGTATTTGACCACTGCTTTTTCTAAATGAACTGTGCAAAAACAAACGGAGCAAAATTTGAAAACTATATTCTGCTTTCTTCAGTTGGTTTTTTTTTTTTTTAGATCCTTTTTTTGGACTGGTAAATAAGCAAAATGGTTTTTGGTGTAGAAATATTTTGATAATCTCTGCAGAAAAAAAAATGCTCTGCAGTTTCTTTAATGCTTTGTTTTCTATCTTAATTTTGATGCTAAATGTGTGTAGATTGCACAAGAGCAGGTTAATCTTGTAACTGTGCCTCTGATGTCCAAGTTCAGCTACTAAATTGTAAAAATCAGATCAGATAGACAGGATGTTGTTAGCCTTTTGGTTCTTTCCTTGTGCTTTGTATTAAAACTTGCTGTACTTAACAGATGAAAGTCTTTAAATTTAGCAAATGATAGGCTACAGGCAAAGGAAAATTATGGTTTCATTGGGTTTAGATAAAATGTACAGCAAAACGACTCTGTAGACAAGTGTAAATAAAAGATGTGAGTCAACCGCGCACTGAGTGCTCCCTTGGAAACCAAAGGAAATCTTCCTTTATTGCCCACGCTACCCTGATTTTGGCGTTCTCTGGTTCTGCAGGGCAGGAGGGGCAGTGTCTGCCCTTACCTGGCCATCTGTATCCCCAGTTTTCACATTGTTTCAGTTATTTACTGAGAATATTTTTGGATTTAGCTGCAGCACATTTAAATGAGCTTTAACAAAACTTCAAGGTATTTTCTACTGCATGCATTCCATATCTCCTCTGAAATTTTCTGGAGGAAGCAGTATGTTAAAATTGTGATTTCTGCATTTTAAAATACAGAAGCACAGTGAGTTATTGTAGTCTTTGCATGCCTGTTACAAGTGACACAAAATACCTCTTTTTAGTTACTCAATTGGCAAATAAATTAAACCAAGCTATTAGAATTAAGCATGGTCCACTCTGATAAGACACAGCAAGATTAGGTTCAGGCAGTGAAAAGGTGTGGGTTTGGGGGTGTTGAATTATCTCCAGTGGCCCAGCAGTATTTTTTTTCTGTTTCACAAGAAAGAAAATACTTTCTTGCCTTCAGTGTAGCCACTGAGGTCAAATAAATTGCTGCCATTGTTTCTGTGCAGCTTTATCACAGATCAGTGACATTTGTCATGGCCAAGGAGGAAGTGTTGATTAGGTTAAGTTTAGGGCTAATGTGCTTTTCTAAGAAAAATTCAATAATCTCATGAATAGTAATGGGGGTTTTGTGCAAGCATTCTTCTGTAGTAATTGAAAGCCAGAAAGTGACTTGAAATACAAGCAGACTAGCCTTTAATTTTATATAAATTTGACAACTGCATAAAATCCACTGCTGAAAGTGTTTGGTTTTTCCTTCAGCTAGATTGTCAATTAGTAATAAAAAATTTTAAAATGTACAAATTGGTGTATCTTAAGAGCAAGACGGGTTCATTTCCACCCCAGGTAGCCTGTTCCTGCTCACTCCTGTCTATTGCAAGCAACTGATGAACACCCAGAGGTTAAATAGTGGCTGTGTCAGCTCTTGCTTCTCACTAACCTCCAAACTTAAAGTTAGTTATAACAAACTACTGCAGGTTACATTTGTCCTTTTCAGTGCATTGAGCCTGTGCCCATTTGCCCTGCCTTATTCTGCTGCGGGTCTTGGCGGGGTTGCACATTGCAGCATGGGTTCTTAGTGATGATTAACAGGGCAGTGTTTAAATTATGATGCTTATGCAGTATGACTAGACACTTTAAATGGGGGAAAAAAAGGTTGTCAGAAGCCGATGAGTTTCTGCAGCAGGCAGGGGGAAGGAAAAGATTGAGTTAACAAATAATGCAAGAACTGTCTCAGGGCTGTGGTACTTTGAATTTTGTCTGTTCTGCAGGTGATTCTTGTACTCACCTGCTCTGGGTACCACAGCTGGAAACGGGAGATTGCTGCAGGGCTCAGCTGCTCCAGCGTGGCCTCATAATTCATTTATTTATCCATGGTTAATCAAGCTGTTATGGCCTGAGCACAGAGAAATGACAGAGCCTGAACTGAGTCCGTGAGTTAAACC
>NW_010156038.1:0-7537 GCF_000695765.1 Mesitornis unicolor
GCTAGGTGGTCTGTAACAGACACACACCAAACATCAGCCTCGCTACCTATTCCCCTGAGTTTCACGCACAAGCACTCAGTCCTACCGTCACCCTCAAGCTCCAGCTCGAGGGTTTCAAAACATTCTGTAACATACAGAGCTACAACCCCTGCCTCTCTTACCTTTCCTATCCCTCCTGAACAGTCTATATCCACCCATAGTGGCACTCAAGTTATGTGAGTCATCCCACTATGTTTCAGTGAGTGCAGTTAAATCGTAGTCCCCCTGTCTCACAATGGCCGCTAGCTCCTCCTGTTTATTGCCCATACCACCTAAGCCTTCTCTTTTCAAGGCTGAACAGGCACAATTTTCTCCGCCTTTCTTCATACGGCAGGTCTTCCAGTCCTCTGATCATCCTCATGACCCTTCTCTGGATCCTTTCCAACCTGTCCGCATCTTTTTTGTATAACAGGCACCAAAATTGGACACAGTACTCAAGGTATCAAAAAATCATCAAGTTTTCATTATTCACACACTGATTTCAGTTGCAGTTGTCCTACTACTATTTCAGTTTCTCTTAAAAAACCCAACCAAACAAAAAAACCCCACACACACACACACACACACACACAAAAAACAAACCCAAAGAAAACCACCCAGTTTCCTCATCAGACAAGTTTAGTTTTTCTATGGAAGTCAATTTCAAATCTAATGTTGAAAACGTTTTCCCAAAATACTGGGTAAAAATGTCACCTTTTCTTTTATTCTATACCACAATCTTTCTGTTTAGTTTTTTTTTTTTTCTTAACATACAGGTTTTACTTTATTTTATTTTTCACACTGCTAGATGTGGCACAATACGGTGAGAGACAGACATCAAAGGAAAACATTCACTTAGATCTTTCTTTTGCGCTGTGACAAGCATATTGGCAAGACATTAAAGTGCAAGCTCCTTATTTTTACTTTTTATGTGAAAGCCTTTAGAGAGGGGAATAGGGAAATGATTCTTAAAAGAGCTGTAACACTAAAAGGACCAAAAAATTAATAGGAGTTCATAATGGTAGTTTTTTCTGACTTCATTTCCCAAACATGGAGGATATCCCCTATATTCTATGTTGTTTAAATTGTCTAATTTAAGTCAGAATTGTTTTATTTTATGCGCTAAACTGAGGTTTATCTTTCAAAGGAATGTGTGTTCTTGTTTTACTTGAACAATCATGACAGATGTCAGACTGAAGCAAAATTCTACAACTGGGCAAAACTACAACTTAGTGCTAGTCTTTGCAACAACATAGCTTAAATAATAAAATATAAATTAATCATAATTGTAATAATAATTTAGTTTATTGACAGTAGCAGAGAATTTGACTACAGATTCTATGAAATTATAGTGACCCTTTAGGGAAATTGGATTCTCTCTTATGTTAAAGAATAAATGTTTTAAATTAATGGGTTTTATTCCATATATGAATATCCCTACAGAATAAAAGAAGTTCTACTGCGAGAATTTAGTCTGTATTATCAAAAGTTATCTTAAATAAATTATTTCGTGCCAGTAATGTGCTTCTCTTTTGGAGGGAGGTTGTCAGTCTGGAAGCAAAGTTAGAGAGAAGGGAAAAAAACCACAATAAACGAAAAAAAAAATTTATTTTCCTCCAAAGAGCATTTTCTTCCTGTTTTCCTTCTGTGAGTACTGACCTGTAAATCCCTCTGTGCCACCATAGTCAGGGATGAGAGTATTTGCCTTGAAGACAGAGGCTTTCCCCTTTTAAAGTCCTTATACAGAGAAAGAGAGGAGAGAATAATCAACTTCCCCTCTCAATATCTTCCTGCAGTTCACCCAGAGTGAAATTCTCTCCTCATGTTAAGGTTACTTGCTCTATATTTTTTTCTTGACATTTTACTGCAGACTTTTCATTTATTATAAGTGTGTTTCTCACTTATGCAGATGTGTGAGGTTTTCAAACAGCTACTTAAAATACATATTAGATCATAGCTCAGTGTGGGAAGAGCAGAGCTCCCTGGCTGTAAGGAAGCTTGCCTGGGAATAGAAACCCTTGATCAGGAGGAAGAGCAGACTTGGTCGGGACTTTCAAGTCCATCCAGGAGAGGTTTGTTTGACTCTGCTTCAAGTCATTCTCTTCAGTACCGGTATTCATAACCCTCACCTCCTCTGCCCAGTTCAAGGAAAGGAAAAGCATGCTAAACTTTTTGGCACTGACAGCACACACACTGAGTCCTCCATGGCATGTGTTCCTTTAGTTTCCTTATCTTGTATTTTGGTAAGGAAGATGTCAGACATCTCCTGCAGTAGCACCTCAATTATAGGTTGTGGTTGCCAGATTCTCCGATTCTGTCACTTGCTCTGTTGGGTTGCTGATCTTGTGATGTGATCTGTTCTTGCTCTGCACTGGCTGTCAGAGGTTTTGCTTCCCTATTCCATCTCTATACGTGTTTGATGATACTGTAGATGACTATGGGAAATTTATGAAAGTCTTGGTCCATTTACTTTTTCCATCCCTAGCAGTAGTATTTGTAGCATGCAGGCTTTACATAGTTTCTACTTACAGATTTTTCAAGTGCTGTGCAGTTGTCTTGCTTCTAGGAGAAAAAATATGTTTTAAAACAATTTTTTTCTAATCACCTCCAAACCTGTGAAGCTCAAACCGTGGCGCTGCAATTTATTTCCTTTGCACTGGGAGGTTTTTTACCCTGGACTCACTTAGTCCTGTTGCTTTTTATGGCAACATAGCCATGCTCCCGCTTTCATTTTCTCACACATTTTCCAAACACGATAACCCCTCACATACACAATTTGTTATTGTTTTGATCTTCCCCATAGTGCTATTAAGTCATAACTGCTGTTATCTACTGGATGTCAGTAGTGCTTTCCTGGGGACAATGGAGTCAAGTTGCCGCCTCTTGTGGGGTTTGGCTGCAACCCTCACTGTTACTTAAATAGTGGCTCTGCACAGTCTTGGTTTAGGTATCCCCAGGCAGGTACTGCCTGTAGTCACTCTCTGTGAGAATGAGTATGTGGAAACCACTGGGAAGTGGGTCTGTTCAACCCAGAGTTGTGGGTTGAATGTGGGGCTTTCTCTGCTGTGGTCCTCTCAGCTCTTTCTCCCAGTACAGTCCCCTTAGGGATGGAGATGTAAGCAGTGCACTTCAAAGCATGGTGCTTACAGGATTCATATTCAGAAAGTATTAGAAGATCGTTATGGAGAAAAAAATACTACTAGTAATACGATTCATAATTTTTTTTTCTCCTATCTTTTTCCAAATGAGAGTGAGAGAAAAAAAGGAGGTTGTAATAGGACCGGGAAACCAGTAATTACAGTAGTTTGTCATATATAGTCAAAGCAGATGAAAAAGGTTTTACAAATTATTTCATAGCATCATAGAATTATAGAGTGTGTTGCATTGGAAGAGAGCTTCAAAAGTCATCTAGACCAACACCCCTGCAGTGAGCAGGGGCATCTTTAACTAGAACAGGTTGTTCAGAGCCCAGCAAACCTGACCTTGAATGTCTTCCAGGGATGGGGCCTCCACTACCTCACTAGGCAACCTGTTCCAGTGTTTCACCACCCTCATGGTGAAGAATTTCTTCCTGATATCTAATCTAAATCTACCCTGCTCTAGTTTAAAACCATTACTCCTTGTGCTATCACTACATGCCCTTGTAAACAGTCCCTCCTCAGCTTTCTTGTAAGCCCCCTTTTGAGTACTGGAAGGCTGCTACAATGTCTCCCCGCAGCCTTCTCTTCTCCAGGCTGAACAATCTCAACTCTCTCAGCCTGTCTTCATAGGAGAGGTGCTCCAACCCTTGGAATATTTTTGTGGCCCTCCTCTGGACCTGCTCCAACAGTTCCACATCCTTCTTGTATTGAGGGCTCTGGAGGTGGACACAATACTCTGGATGAGGTCTAACCAGAGCAGAATAGAGGAGTAGAATCACCTCCCTCAATCTGTTGGCCACACTTCTTTTGATGCAGCCCAGGATGTGGTTGGCCTTCTGGGCTGCAAGCATGCATTATTGGCTCATGTCCAGCTATTTGTCCACCAGTACCACCAAGTCCTTTTCTACAGAGCTGCTATCTATCACATCATTCCCCAGCCTGTACTGATAATGAGGATTATTACTAACCAGGTGCAGGACCCTCTACTTGGCCTTGCTGAACTTCAGGAGGTTCATATGGACCCACCTTTCCGGTTTGTCTAGGTTACTCTGGATGACATCCCATCCCTCTAGCGTGTCAACTGCACCACTCAGCTTAGTATCAGCCACAAACTTGCTGAGTGTGCCCTGAATCCCACTGTCTATATAATTGATAAAGATATTAAACAGCACTGGTCCCGGTACAGATCCTTGAGGTCCACCTCTTTTCACCCATCTCTACCTGGACATTGAGCCATTGACCACTACCCTCTGACCATTCAATTCTTTATCCACTGAATGGTCCACCCATCAAATCCATATCTTTCCAACTCAGAAGGATGCTGTGGGGAATTGTGTCAAGGGTCTTGCAGAAATCCAGATAGATGACATCCATAGCTCTTCCCTTGTCTACTGATGCAGTTACTCTATTGTAGAAAGCCGCTAGGTTGGTCAGGCAGGACTTGCCCTTAGTAAAGCCATGCTGGCTGTCTCAAATCACTTTCCTGTCTTCCATGTGCCTCACCATAGCTTCTAGGAGGATCTGTTCCATGATCTAGGTGAGGCTAGCAGGTTGGTAGTTCCCAGGGTCCCCCTTTCTACCCTTCTTAAATATGGGTGTGGTGTGTCCCTTTTTCCAGTCACCAGGGACTTCACCTGACTGCCATGACTTCTTGAATATCATGGAGAGTGGCTTAGCAACTACATCAACCAATTCCTTCAGGACTCTGGGATGCATCTCATCAGGTCTCATAGACTTATGTATGTTCAGGCTCCCCAGGTGATCACAAATCTTGTCTTCACTTATAGTGGGAGAGACATTGTCACCCTGGTCCCTGTCTTGCAGTCCTTCAACTCAGAAGATGTAAGGAGACATCTTGCCAGCAAAGAACGAGTCAAAAAAGCTGTTGAGAACCTCAGCCTTCTCCTCATTTGTTGTTACTCGTTTGACATTGTTGTTGCCATTTCAGCTATGTATGTATTGTTACATGTCAGCGACTTCAGGTAACTTTTGTGCTGTCTGAACATTAACTTCTGTGAGTGAAAAAAAAGTATGTTATCTGCATAAGATGTTTTTGTGCTTTTCCTGTCAGGCTGTTTCTTCCCATCAAAATTAAATTTTGTTTGGGTTCATAGTGTATGCAATTATCATCTGTATGTGGAAAAATGACAAAAAATCCATAAGAGGAAGGAGTATGTGCAAGCTGAAAACTGCTAAGGAAGATAGAAATATTTTTTTTTTACCAGCCTCTATTTTTTTAAAGTGTTGTCCTTTGTCATCAACTTGAGATGACGGTTTCCTTTTTCAGCAAGTGAATTGCTAATAAAAAATCAGATCCAAAGTAGAATAATTATAATGGCACTGCATGAATATCAGCTGTGAAAAAAATCACAGTAGCATTAATGACAATAAATGCCGTTTAGAAGATCTTTTTGGTAGTATGTTTACATCAAGTTCAAATGAATATTAAAAAAACACAAAAAAAACCCAAAACAAAACAAAAAAAATTGCAGTTCTAAACCTGACAGAATATTTATGCTTAAGGATGTTTGAAAACCAAGGCTTAAATTATAATCTGTACAAGGGAAGGAAATGCTGGGAAAAATGTGACCTTTATATGCTTTTTGTTTTGCACAGTAGCCATTTTCACAAACATACAATGCAAACAAAGGCATACTTCTGCTTCTGCTTTGAAAGTGCATGCTAAGTAGTGAGGATTTCACTGTCACTAAATACTTTCAATCAAATGGCAAAATACTGAGTTTTTACACCATCTCCTCTACCAGTTCCTAATTCAGGGATTAAACACTGCACAAAATAGCTCAAATGTTATGCTTTGTAATCTCATCCTGTTCTTTGCCTGAAGACACAGCAAATTAAACATATGTCACCAAAGATGTAGCTGCCAGCCTTTGCTTTGTGTAGTCCATGGATTTGGCAACCAGGTGTTTTGGAGATCGGGACGGAGAGAAGTCAGCATAAGCATGGAGAGAAATCTGCTCCAAACCCCTCACTGCCATTTGATTGAAGCTGTTTTCACTCTTTTCCTCACTTACACAACTTCATGATGGACTCACTGTTTAATAATAGCAAGGAAGTTCTGAATGTGTTTATTACCACTGTGTTTTGAAGCCATGGGGTTGAAGAGTTTGGAAATATTTTCTCTGAATTAAATGAAATTTCTGACATTAGCAGTTTCAAAACCATCATGGGTTTATTAATGCTGACAGCAGTAAATCTTTTCCCAGACAATTTGTCAATATGTTCCTGCTCTAAGTTTGATATCTAAGCAATGGGTAATTTATCTGGTTTAATTTAATTTAGTTGGTAGGTTTATAGTAGAAAAAACGATGAACTAACCTAAATTAAGTATTTATGTGTCTCAGTACTGTTTACAAAATCAAACATTAAAGACACTACAAGCTCTCTACTACATGATGTTCTCACAAGTTAAACTTCTAGAATTTTTTAATGTAAATTGTAATGCTTTAGTACATTTTTTCTAACTGATTTAGATGCTAACGTTACCTTTTAACTACTAGTAAATTAAAATTGTTTTTTAAACTTATGCTTCATATCATAATTTTGAAATGTTTTCCTAGTCAAAAGTTACATGGTCTTCCACAGCTTATAACTCATTTATATATGTTTTCTTGTCTACTTCTCTGGATAAAATACCTTCGGAGATTTATTTTCCATAAGAAATTATGTATGATGTTTCCTATTAGACTCAGCATTAATGTGTGTGTTAGACTATTTTTTAAAAATTCTTATAACTGTTTTTTATCCTTTGCAACACTCCACCAGAAAACTCCACCACAGAAAGCAATTCTCCAGTAGGTAAAATCATTAAATTGTGCTTTAATTTGGATATCTGTTCCCTCAAAGTCATTGGTTATAGTAACAATATATTTATAATAACATTTAATATCACATACATAAAAATGTATAAAAGACAATAATGCATTACAATACAAAACAGTTTGATTTAATATATGAAAAAAAGGAATCTGAAATTTTATTTAATTCTCAAATTTTAGGTCTTAGTTTGTTAATCACTAGCGTATCTGTTTTTCTGAGCTGAGAATAGGTATGATTACCTGTTATGCTTATATAACTAATTCATTATTCTCCTAAATACAAATCCAAGTTTACACTTACCTAACCCTTCAGCTGCAATAACATAAAACTTGAGTATTTAAAGCAGTAGTGACACCTTACTTTGGGCAGGATAAAATTATAATGGATATTTCATAGTTATGTTCTATTTTATATTCTTATTGGATACTTTGGAATAAATCAAGTGCATGGATTTAAATAGTATTAGAAGAAAGTTTCTTTTGTTAAATCACTAAATGGCTCTCTGGGATATCATCACAGAATCACAGAATCACAGAACG
>NW_010156039.1:0-16859 GCF_000695765.1 Mesitornis unicolor
TGCTGGGCCCCTCGGGCCAGGCCCAGGCGTCCCTCCCGGAGCTGGAGCGGCGTGTGCGAAGGGAGGAACTGAGGGCACAGATGCTGAATCATGAAATGGGTGGTATGGGTAGTGAAGAGGTGAACCCTGCTGCCCTGCAGTGAGCAGCGGTCACTCGTGTTCGGGCGAGCGTCTTTAAGAACTTCGCTGGACTTGGAGAAATCCTGGAGTGTGATTCCTCCAGGAGTCTAAACACACACAAACGCATCTTGAGAACCTTGCTCGAAGTGCTTCTCCCGCGTCATTTAGGTTTTTGTTCAGTGTTTGAAACCCAGCTGATAAAATGGCCTAGGGTAGCATACAGGTACAGGGAAGGGAGGAAAGGAGGAGCTAATGTCAGTCACTATTTTTTTGATGTAAAAAGAAACGCGGAGCTATCCAGGCCTTTTCACTCTTCTTCCTTCCTAAATTTTACACTTGTCAGCTTCAGAAATACTAAATTAAAATGGCATGCTGTGACAAACAAGACTTTTGCTGGCCTTTTTTTTCCTTGGGAACCATTTCGTAACTGAAAGCCTTTGTTGATTCATTTCTTAGGTTTGTCAGTAATTAAATTAGACCTTTGTGGCGTTTTCATACCTGTATGTGGAGATAGAGGTAACACATTTCACTCCATCTATACATATGTTTGTGTATGTGTGTGTATATATATGTATGTATGTGTGTGTATATATGTATATATATATAAGATTATATAAAGCCATCGGTTTTGGTCAGGAATGCAAGGACAACTGGACTGTTAGCGTGACTTTCTTGGCTCTGTTATTGAAAACGTATTCATTTCTGCCAAACTAAAATATCTACCCTGAGCTAAATGTTTGCGTTATGAAGTCTGCAAATGACAACATAGTAAACTGCTCATACAGCTTCAGATACGGGAACTTCATCTGTTTACATGTTGTCTAACACAGAGGAAAGCCCCTTTGAGTTTTGTTAACTCGGGCATTAGTTAAATAAAAACATTGAATGCTCCACAGGCCCAGACTTGGGTGGAGTAGAGAGAAAAAAAGCAGGGAAGGGGCGGGAGGAGGAAGGAAAAGGCCACAGCCTCTGCGCAGTGGGATGGCTGGTGTGGCATTTGCTCAAGTTGCCAGGTTGCCATCTGGTCTGCTAAAAAAAATGGCCATCTCCTGAAACACTTACTGTGCATGTGCGGATCTGCTGCGCCTGCGTGATGGCTTGGGTGAGTCGAGGATGTGTCAGAGCTACTATGCATGTGCAAACTGATTAGAGCTGAGATGCGTGAGCAGGCTGTGGGCTCAGATCAACTGTGAGGAGTGTGGGGAATGGCTGTCACATCCCACAGCAGAGCTACGCTCAGTGAAATCACTGAATTTGCTTGTCCGCACATGGTTCACCGGTCCTCCCATGTAAACGTTGTTCAGTACCTTTAGGTCACCTGGAAGTGGTTGCACTTTGGGCTTTTGTCCAGGCAGAAGCAGATGTGTGATTTTAACTTCTTTCTCAGTTGTTTGTTTGTTTGTTTGTTTTATATTAAATATATTTATATGTAGCTATCAGAGTATGAAATCTGAGTGGAGGCAGAACTAAGTTCACTTTGGTGTAGCATGGTCTAGGACTGTCACCTGTTAGTTGTACCACTGTGCCTTACGTCTTCACATGTCCGAACAAAGCTGAGCAGGTCTATTTGGGGAGCTGCTGCTGCCACTGCTGTGGCAATCAGAGGTGTGAAGAGCTGTCTAGGACTGAGAGAGACTTGTGAGCAGGAACCCGAAGCAGAGATGGCATTGTAAGAAAGTGTATTTTTCAGCATTATTTATCACTGAGTGAAGGCAGGGGGACAAGCTAGGAGAAATTGTGTCACCAAACATAAATCCGGGGTAGGAGTGCTTTGTTGATTCAGGACATTTGAACAGCTCTGTCAGGAACATTTTTACATTTATACCTGCCCAATGCTAGCCACCTATTATAAATTATCTCTCCTGGAAGGCGCATTTTTACAGCAAAAATGTAATATTATCTGCTTTACTGAATGTTAAGAGATCTTCCAGCTTCTTTGTAAACTAACTCAAGTGAACCAACACTGGTTTTTTTTTAACTTTCAAGGGCAGGCAGCTTTGAAACTTCCAACTTGAATTTTACATTTTAACCTTCCTTAAAAGAAACATTTCAGTGTTTTTTGAATTGTTTCTGAAATGTATGCGAGACTGATTAAACAAGGCATGCTAGTGGTTTTAACTTCGAAACATCTTAAGTTGTCCCGGTATGCTTAATGACAGAGTGGTATTTTCATGCACAATAATAGAACAAGTTGAAGATGGGACACTGTCTTAAATCAGGAAAATGATCCTGTTATAGAAATAATTACAGGAAAATGACAACTGGCATGTAAATACCATTGTACCATTATACCACTAAAGCGGCGTGTGTAACAGAAATAATGAGAAAAGTATCCCAGATTCTGTCACAAATGGGATCCAGATACTTTCTCTTTTATGACATTAGTTCATACTCTGCCAGTATAATCATCTTTCACTACTCTACGTAAAACAAAAAGGTTAATTTTTGTTCTCTTAGCACACGTTTCCATTGCAGAAAAGTTCACCACATTATCACAAAGGCTTCATTTAAGATACATCAGCAACATGGTAACATTTTACATGTTCAGTGTACTGAACCACTTTGTCTTTAACCTGTGCTAAATTGACAATTGGCTGTAGTGAACATCTTCCTACTTAAATATGCTGCTTGAAAACGGGAGATTCTGGTGCCGGTGCACATCCCATTTGGCTGTCCTTGCTGCTTTGTCAGTATTAAAAAATCAACCCCAAGATAATTTAAAAGAGTTCTAGACAAAGCCTAAATCAAGTGGCAAAATCAGAATTACATCGTACAAATACGTGATTCCTCTTTTATTTGTACTCAACTTGGCTGGACTAAAAAAAATAGTTAGCATATGTTAATTGTCATATGCTAACGAACCGTTGTAGAAGTCGACTTCTAAACTTGAAATGTTTGTTTCTTCTTTTTGTCGGTTTTGCTTACTCGTCATCTTGCAGATCTGTGTCACTTTAGGCACCAGCACGGCCTGGATGGTGGGTATGACATGCCCTTGGCGATGGTGACTTTCCCAGCAGTTTGGTGAGATGCTGTTGCTGCAGGTGGTGGGGGATAAACCTCACTTCTTGTCCTGAGCAGCATTCCCAAATAGCTGGAGAATTCCTGTTATCAAGTGCTCTGGAGCAATGGACAGATAGTTTGGAGGTCCATCCCCCCTAAAATCCATCCAGCTCCTCTATTTGAAGCTGGTGTAGTTCACAATCCATGAGGAAAACCATTTCATTTTAGTTTGTGTTTTCTCACCTGCTCCCCACCCTGAAATACCCTGACTTAACATTCTACAACAGCTACTCTCTACACAAACTAACCTAGCATTTGCACAAACGTCGGTTAATTCAGCCTGGGCTCCCCATCCCCTGCCTGCTTTAACTTGATTAGTTTAGTATGTGTTAAAGGCAGCCTTGCCCACGCTGTGATATATGTGCTAACCTCACACCTTTACACCTCGGTCTCGCCAAAGCCTAAGGCCTTTTCATTGTATTTGGGCTAAAGTGACTGAGAAACACACCTTTTTTATCCATTAAGACAGGGCCAAAAATGTTAAGTGCTCAAGATGCAAGCCCCTAGGGCTTGTCTGTATATCGAGTTATTACACGTGGAGGCTTTTATCTTCATAAGAAAATGTTCTTTTTGTGCACGCCCAAGTGTGAATTTAAAACTCCTGGTTATGGTATAATCCTCATGCAGACTCATTCATTCTGGCATTTTCTGGCTTTTTTTCAGATTAACTTCTTTAATTTATTTAAATGAAATTTTAAAAAATACTCGTATTTGAGTGAGTTTGTCCACATGAGGAATTACGCTTGGTGTTATTATTAATAATATTTTCCTATGTGAAGAAGCGTGGTCTGTTAGGAATGTTAATTTTGCACATGTTTGCACTTAATAAGAGCATTGCTTGTTTACATTTGAATCTTGCTATTTGGACAAGTGGTAGCTGATGCACTGTACTGAAATTCATTAAGTTATTCCATACCAAGGCCATGATTCTGGGGATGCTAAATTAGGCAGATAAATAACTAAATGCATAAATAGTTTCACTGAAGACAACTACCTCCTGAATACAGTTTTTGCTGTGTTTAAGCATTTGGAGAAATGCTCAAATTCTTCCTAAACTTGCAATTTATATAATTTGTTCTTGTAAGGAACAATGGACTGTGCTGTTATGTTGTATTTTGTTAGCATCCATGTAAAGTCGCATAAAGCATCCACAAGTTACTTAGAAACTTCTATTCTGTTCTTTGTGACTTGCCTTCATATCTTCTTTACAACTTTATGAAACTAGTTTTATAAACTCTAATATTCTGAGTTTTAGTTTTGACATACATGTGATGGTAGGCAGCAGAGAAATAATCTTTTATGACATATTATGAATTATGTGACTTTTTTATCCAAAAAGGTTGAATGCCAGTAGTCTGAGTAAAATCGAATTAGTATCTGGAACCAGTGCATGGTAAGTGCTGCCCACGCTGCAGAGTCATGCAAGCCAGGAAAAAAAAACCCAGGGCAGTAGCTGGCCACTTTGTGTGCACCTCTGGGGAAAGACAAAAACAGGGTGTGAAGTTAGGGCTTTATCAAGCAGAAAGTTAAATAAATGTCTCAGCAGTGTTTGCTGTTTGCAGGGGTGGTGCGTTGCACTCACATTACTTCACAGGAATAATACAAACCTGGCCATGAAATGGGGAAAAGGATTTGTTTGTGTGCATTCAATCATGCATTTGTTTTGAGTGGGACTATGGTTTTATTCTGTGTTTTGTACAGCATAGAGGTCCTGGTTCCTTAGATGAAATCTTGGGTGCTATGATAATAGGAATTTAGACACTCTTACGGGCAAAAAAACTTGTCATATATTGCCAGTCCTGCAAGAAAATAGGCTTTGTCCTAGACAGAATGGCCTCACTTTTAAAGAAGTTATAATCTGGGAGAGGCAGGGGCCTTGGGTTGAAGTCAGGTAAACACTGGGAGCCCGATCCTGTTTGCAGATGTTTACTTCAATAAAACTCCTGAGTAAGAAAGGCAGAATTTGGCCTTTGGTTTTTGAAGTGAATTGCAGACAATTAATGAGGACATGGCACCTACATGAGGTCCAACCAGAATTCAGTCCTGTACTTCTTGAATAACTAATGTTTTAAGCCAATTAGCTACATACCCATATGGAAACAATAGTAGAGCCTCTACAGTCAAAGCTATAGTGAGATTCTAAATTACATCTATAATAAAAGTTGTGCATGTGTTTTCTGGCTGAGAATAATGTTATATTTCAGCCTCCAGCAAAAATTTTCTCCAAGCCATAGCCCCTCAACAAAAACACACATTTTAATGAAAGTCCTGACACCACCTTAATTACAGTGCAGCAAACATTACCATCGTAATCCCATTTCATCCTGAGGCAAGGAGAGCATCCCTGGGGGCCTGGCTGCCTTTCTGTGCTAGTGACCAGTTTTGCAGAAACTGCCTTTTCCCCAGTGTGTTTTCTAATTTAACCTCTACTGCGCTGCCCGGGGGAGAATGCATGGGGAGCTGCCAGTGCTGACCTCCCCACGCTCCCTGCAGTCCCCCTGGTGCTCCCAGCAGCCCTGGAGGATCACACAGCACCCAGGGGTGCCCCCCCTGCACCCAGCGGTTGGGCATCCCCACAGCTCCTCTGCCCGTCTCCCATGGGACCCCATCAGAGGCCAAAAATTCAGGTCCAGCCCACTGGTACCACATGAGTTTCACCCTGACTCTTTCCAGCAGCCCCAAAACTTTGTATGTGCCAGTGCCCAGAGACAATCCCCTTTTTTGCTGGCCTGCCATGCTTCAGAGAAGTCCTTGCTGTGGACCCAGTAATGCCAGGAAAGCGGCTCTCCCAGTCCTAATCCAGTTGGGCGAGGACAGAGCTGTTGGAAAAGGTGGGCTGCGGGTGCCCAGCAGCAGTGCACTCCTTTGAAGCAGCCTTGCAGCATCTCCAGGCTTCTGCAGTGTTCGGATGGGTGAGTAAAATGTGATTAGTTTCTTGCTACCGTATTGATTCAGTGAGTAAATTTTGTGTGTGGACTGCGATATCGACAGGACAAATTTGCAAGGCTATTTGAAGCTGAGATCTTTTCCTCCCAGAAATACGGTGAGATATATATGTACATATATAAACACAAGGGCATACTTGTGGTTCTTATATTTTTTTCTCCTGTCTTCTTAAATCAAAGTAATAAATCTGTATGATCAAAAGAGCTAGAATAATCAATCTCTCCCTACATAATTGATCTGAAAATCCTAATTAAAGCCAGAGAGAAATTAAACATAAGGTTTCTTGTTCTCTGTACAATATTGTCAAGTACAGAACAGTCTTCTATTATGGCACTTCTACAATTCTTATGTACAGAATAAAATCACGCAGCTGAGTTACTTTCCAGAAAAACAAGCAAAAGCCCTATATATGCTGGGAGGACATCTCTGCTATCCTGTTCCCTTCTGTTTAGGTTCTCGTGTGGTGTTAATCACCATGGTATCTTACAGCTTTACGAAAAAATAGTGCACCATATGTGATATATCATTAATATTAAGAATGAAGATGCTGGGTAAAAATATTCTTTGTAAATCTGAAGCAGAAGAAGTGCAGTAATGGACATACCAGGACAAGCAGCCTGAGTAAAAGGAGCATGTGTACGAATACAAGAGATGGGGTCAAAATCATTCTTTAGGTGAGAATATTGCAGCCAGTCCCTGTCTGTGAGTGTGAATGGCAAATTCACTCCTTTCTTCCCTAACCCGTGCTGCACATGCTAAAGCAGAGGGACGATGTGCAAGCCGTATTCTGTTTCCTACTTTGCTTTATCGTGTTCAAGGTCATCAGTCGAAAAAAGATAATTTGCCCATGAATGCAAAATAAGTTGTGCATTTATTGTTAAATAAGTGCACACGTAATTACAATCCAAACATAAAGCAAAATGGGGGACAGGACCTCCCCTGGAAAGAAGCACTAGAGTGGTGACAAGTTACCCCAATTGGTACTCTCGGTTACATATTTTCTCATGTTTTTCATTCCCCACTTAGTTTCAGCCAGATCTGTTTTCTATTTATATTTTAAATGTCAACGCATAAATAATTTTCTCTCTTGTATCCCTCACTATGAAATTATTTTTCTTGATGGAATAGCAAAAGTAATTATATTTATAAATGGAATGTCTTGTTTTGCCTAAGTACCACATATAATTCCCTTCTCTAAGAGGGATTTTTATAATTCCTCCAAAAATGTCTTGGCGAGGATCAACCCACCCGTTGGTACTGTGGATCCAGCCTTTAGGGACACAACTCAGGACTCTGATCCCTTCAGCCAACAGGCAGGAGGGCACCACAGAAAAAATACTCGAGTTTGTTTGAGAATGGTGTTGATGTTAAATATGTGCAGTTATTAAGCACCCCAGAAAGCAAATTCACTAAGAGTTGCTTCCCACCTGTGGATTTCACTATTCAGCCACAGAATTATTTTGGCAACTGGAGCATTCTTCATTGTGGATGACTGTGGGAAGATATTAATCCTGCTCTTCAAGTAAGATCCACTCACTGATCTAATAGACCTGTTCCACCTCTACTGTATCAGTGTGTGAAAGGAAATCAAACAAACCCGAACTGAAAGGATGGGTAATCTTGAATCCTTCTTATCCCCTTTCTGACTTCTTTTTCAGCTGCTTTCCACAGAAAAGTTCAGCTGTCTGATCTGTTCTGAGCTCTGCATTAAGGAAAGTTCAGTTTTTCATCTCTGGGCACTCCTTGAAGAAAACCTCAATTAAAATCATTGAATGGGCATGGTGGATCCTAGTCACAAACTGCTCACAGTGTACTTGCTGGGTGGAATAGCACAGGCCTCCTGGAGCTGATCTGCATTACAGGAGGAGAAAATCATCATTTTCTGACTGGGTTGTGTTGTCTATATATGCATGTGTATTCTATTCTTTTATTATAGTTTCTCTAACATTTATTTTGATTAAAGGTTATTGCAGGATACCTACAAAACAGTGAGCCATTCTGTTCCTACAGATGTGACCAGCTTGAGGAAGGCTGTGTTGGAGCATTCAAAATCTGTGTCCTGTGTGGTTTGGGAACTGCAAATGTAGGGGTCTGTGTGGAGGAGACATGGCTGATGTAAGACAAGAGGTCCTTGGCCTTGGTGAAAAGGGTGCCTAAACCTCTAGAGCCTCACAGGGTTTGACACAGGACCCTGTAGCGTGGTCAGCATTTCCATGGGTACCAGTTCCTCAGCTGCTGAGGCTTCCATTACCCAATTTTCACTGAAACTATAGCATAATCAGCAGAAGCAAACACATACTGCTCCTGAAGCCCAGCAGCTCCCAGTCTGGTGTCTCTAACACAAATCAGTTTAGACTAACAGGGAAGTTTAATAGCTGCATCAGTGACTCAGCAGCCAGCACACATTTGCATCAGCTGTCTCTGCAGGAAGGGGCTCTCCACTGGAAAGGCAGGGATGTCACATCTTCAGCCACTGCAATGAAATCCGTGAGGGCAGCGAGCGTGAGTCCCAGGGGTGCCGGTGCTGCAGTGGCCTAGTTTAGGCAGATGCTTTGAACAAGCTCGCTCATGTGCCTCGAACAGTGTCTGCTACAGAATGCATCAAACTGGGGATGCTCCTGGGTGGTGAGCCCCAGCACCCCATGGCTCTATCTCTGTCCCCTTAGTAAGTCTGACTTAAGCTCTGGCTACAAAAACTGCAGCCCCTGAAGTACAGAGAATCCCACTTTGCTGTGCCATTAATCAGAGCCTTCTGAGAATTTTTAGACTGTAGTCTTTCCTTTTCCCTGTGTGCTCTTACTGTGTTCGTGTTTATTTAAGATTTAACTTTATGAGCAGTTTATCTCAGTAATTCATATACATAGTACCCATTTGATCTGTTTCCTCAGCTTTTGCATTCAGCTGGTCTGACTGATCTAACATTGCTGATTTACCGGTATAATCTGGCTTGTCTGAAAAGAAGGAAGATTGATGTTGGCTGAAATAAAATTCTGAGATGCCTGTGGAGTTTTATTGCTCTAGATTTTTGGATTGCTATTTGTTTAAAAAAATAGGCAGAACTGACTTTAGATTGGAATGCCTACATTATGTCAGTGGTGCTAATTCTTTGAGTCAAGTCATTGTGGTTAGCCAATCTTGTTTTCTGTCTCTGTGGTAAGATTTTAAAGGCAGAAGGCTAACCTCAGTGCTCCCCAAGAAAGCAGGCAGAGATGACAATGCATTTCCTTCCTTGACCTCTGTAGCAGAGTTTTATAGAAAGATGCAATCTATAGAATTAGACCCAATGCCAAATCACCTGCATGACAATGAAAGAGTCATACCCTGTTCCTGTGGCAATACATGGAACAAAAATGTACAGAAATATATTTTTTCAACTAATTCCTCTTTAAAAATTGTTTCTCGACTAAATCCAGACTATGAACGGTAAGATTTTGTCATGCTTGTGAGTTACACATGGTTTTATATCACTTCAGAGCAAACTTGAGGTTACTTGGATTTCTGAATTCTGCATTTCAGTACTGCAAGATTGTGCATATATGCTTGTCTTGAATTTCCGGAGTTTGTAACATTTGGGAGGGGACACAATTATAATATTCTTATTTTCTTACATTAGTCTGGCTTCATATAATTTCTTTGGGAAAAATACATTGTTCAGTATACACGTCTGATACGGGAAGGGGCGGAGGAATTTTTGATGGACTTCGCCCCCTGCATTAACTGCTGCCTTCATCTCCTTTCCTAGTGCTGATGCTAGTTCAGAGTTACAGCTTCATGGGAGCAGTGCAATGTTGTGGCTGAAAGGGTGGACACAAACGTACCTTGTAGAGGGCCTGGACAGCCCCGCTGCCTTCCACCGAGTGTGGAGCCCAGACTTCATGATGCAGAGTGAGAAACAGCTCCGCTCCTCTGTGGGCAGTGGGGCTGAGTCACTTCTGCAGCGACAGGGACCCTCAGCACCTCCTCTTGGTTCATGCAGGGGCTGTGTCTCTCCTTCCAGTTAGTAGCATCATCATCCATGAACATGAACTCGGTCCCACCCAGATGGGACTGGAGCCTGTTTAATAAGGGGAAGATACATAATATCAGCATTACATCATTTTAAAAACTCTGGCTTGTCACCATGAAAATCATTTGTACCACTGGAGCTGTGCAAAGCAGCTGAAGCGAACTGGACACTTGGACCAGGCTTAGCTCCTACTTTAAATCACAGGATTATCGTGATAAATCAGGAGTATTCACTGTGCTGGAGCTGCCTCCTAGCTGGCCTCTGCACAGCCCTGGCATTTCTCAGATCAGTGACAGTGACAGGTGGGTGACCAGGAAACCTACCACCACCAACCCTGTGCATGTGGCTGGATAGGCTGGTAAGTACACAGTTCCCTCGAACTGGAGGATTTCAAACAATAAAAGCACAGTTTGGAAACGAGTGGAGGGACAGCTGGCCACTTTGTCACCACTGCCACTTGGACATTACTTAAGACTGACCTGAATTCTTCATCTGGCCAGTCTGTTGGTCTATAACTATAGCAACCCATTAATTACTTGGCTTAATTACAGCTAATTTATTCTACTGAAGAGTTTAACTAATTTATTCTAGCAAAAAGTTTAACTATATGTAGATTTCTAATTTTCCGTGTTATTCTTCCTTCATTGAGATAACTTTGAGGCATGAAAGGTACAGCACACGATGCCTTATACCAACCCATTTCACAGAGCATGTAGAGCTGTGCTGGTAAATTCTCAATACAGTATTCTTCACTCAGGCAATAAATAATGTAGCCATCAGAAACATCCTATATTCTTCACACACACAACAGGGGATTGGAATCCCTCTCAATACCATTTCAGCCATGCACTCATGACCTGCACTTCCATAATACCTCTGTGCTGTGTTACGAGCGCCAGGTGCACTATCGGTACACCTTCCTTTTCATGTTATCTCTGCGAGAAAGATGCAGTTAGCAAATGGCATCAGGTATTATTGCAGAAGTGACCTTTTAATGTAATGCACAGATACACGAAGAAAGAACTGCCACTGAAAACTTCTGATTAGAGATAAAAGTAGACGGCCTGTAAAAACATTAAGATAAAAAGTAAATCCATTTGCCCTGAGTTTCCCCTGCTATCCCACCTCCTACTCTAAATTGATGTTGTCAGCACTCATGATTTTATCACAAGTCTTGTGATGTTTGATGTTTCACTTACACTCCAGCTACTGCAGTTGTGTAATGAGGTTAGAAACTCAGCTTTCCTCTTTCTTTAATTTAAAGTAAGTTTCTAGTCCTAATGGTTAGAGCATAAAGCTTGCAAATGTGACCCAGCTGCACCCTAACGGCTCAGAAAAACAGAAAGCAAAGTAAAAGAGCTCCACATTTATCATTTTCCAGACAGGTTTGTGATTTTGAGGGTCAAACTGTAGTTCTTGAACATTTGGATCTGGCAATAGTGCCTTGGAAAGTAAGTGCCTGAACAAAGTACCACAATACGCTGCATTTTCCAGGGAAGCATAGTAGTCGTTATACCAACAGCAATAATTCTCTTTTCAGGCATGCACATTTTCCTCTCTACTTTGTTACCGGCATCTCAGGGTTCATCCGCAGTCTGACTGGGCTGGTGGGGATCATACGTATTGCTGGGTGTTGGAGGGCTCATATTGCTTGCCTGTGCTGACAGAGGAGTTTTGCAGCACTCCTCAGTCCCCTGACAAGTCTGTGCTTAACACCTCTAAACCCAGGAATGTTGTGACCCCCAGTTTCGGAAGGTGATCTGCCTTTCAGAAAGGTCCAGCAAGAAACTGGGAATATACCAAGTGCGGGTTTTGATGTACAGACCAAAAACACTCAGCTGTTGGTTTTGGGAAACCAACCTCCCAACAGCAATGACTCAGAATTGAAGGAGGCACAATATTTAAATGGTGTTCCTAATTATCAAAGGCTTAACAGTATATCACTAAAAATATAAACTATACCTGAAATTGAAGAGGTATCCAAAGCAGTGAGTGGAGCCTGAGTGTTGTATGGGCACATGGGTCAGAACTGGTGGTCCCAAAGGTCCCTCTCTGCTTGCCCTAAATTATTGTGTAATCCATTCTGGAGGTGACAAAAGTACAGATAATTGTGGCAAAGTGTAATTGCAAAGAAGAGGTGGAAGTCTCTGGGACCCAGCTTCTACATGGGTAAACAGAATACATGGGGATGTTATGTTTCATGGATATAAACATATGTGACAAACTAAACTTTGATATTCTCAAGTAGGTAGTATTTGAAACTGAACTAAAGAAGCTCAGTTGATTCTATACTGACTCTGTTATTAATTCTGACCTTGAATTCAGCAGTAATTTCCATGTCATAATTTCCATGAGACTGCCACATTGCTCTAAACTGCTTCCCCTGTAGAAAGCTGAAGAAAGCATTACTGAATTTTTATCATTTTGCTGAGTGTTTCAAAGGGCACGTACGTTTTTGTGCATCATGACCCACTTCATTTAAGGCTCTGGACTTACATTTTTTATCTCTATATTAAAGCACTGTGGAAAATCTGTGTCTTGCAAGAGGTGTGCTCTTCAGCCTTAGGAACTTCTACATAACTTGGAATAGTAGATTGAAAATTCATCTCCAGGTTATGCAAAACATTAGAAGGGTCTCCATCTTTCTGATGTTGGTTTCTGTGAAGAGGAACTGCACTTTCTCCTCGTGCTCCCTGTCTTTCTTTGTGATCTTTTCCAGCTTCTTTCGAGCTCTATTGTCTCTAATGACTTTCAAATATACCCAAATCATCGTCCCTGTATTGAAATGAACCGTCTCTTATTCTCAGCTATGCAGGGCTCTGCTGCTGCAATAGCAAAGTCAGGTGTATTTCTAAAATTAAAAATGAGCAAGGTTTAAAATATTGCCACCCTGTATTGTTCCTGCTTCCACTGCAGTCTGTGGCAGGACAATTTAATGGTAGTGGTGGTTGTTTTTTAAATAATATAAAGTGTATAAACTCCTTGTGGTGCAGCTGTGCATAGATTGAGTTACATTCAAGTTGATTTGACTTTGAAACTCCGTAACATATGAACTAAAATGCTAGAATTGCTGTCCTATGAGGCTGTCTCCTTTTCTGCCTCACTAAACATTAATTATTGTGGTCTAGAGACTCTGTTCTTCTTCAGTTTCCTCCTCCCCACTCCCCACAGTCACTCCCAGTGGCTGGGGAGTCTTCCCAGTAAAGCAATCCAGTTCAGCTTCCAGTAAAGGGCCATCAGCCAACACATTCTGGGCCTAAATTCATCTCATAAATATTGGTACAGGCTTCAGTAAATGTAGTCCCTCAGTTGATGTACTAGATTTCAATGGAATTACTTGGGGAATTATTTTTCCTCTGTCTGTAGTCAGAAATTTTACTGAAAAACAGTAAAACAGGGAAATGCTTAGCATCTATGGCTCAGCTTTCCAAACTGGTTGAAAGACTGGTTCCCGCATGTTGCCCATGAATGTGGACTGTAGCATGATACTCCTGATGTGCACGTCCTTTCTGTGCAAATACATAATGTATTAGGTGTTACTGATAAAGACAAAGGCACCTCAAGTTGGCAGCCCCATTGAAAGCCAGCCTGTAGACCCGTGGGGGTATTTCTTAGATGTAATGACATATATTTCAGTATGCGTGTGTAATTTCTGCTACATGTGACAACACCTATTTTTGTATATTTATCTCTTTGGGTAATAATGAGTTAGCATTTATGTGGTGCTTTACGAAGAGGTGTAGTAACAGCAGCTGCAGGACTTAATTTGACAGGGTCCAGCAGAGTCTATACAGCTGGTGTGGCGCGTGCTTGTGTAGGTAATGTTTTGTTAACTCTGTGTGCCTTGTGACTTGCTTTAGTACCGAAGTGAAAAGCCAAATACCAGTATATTCTAGTACAGCTGGATGGGGCAACACACCAATAATGAACCTGTGATGAACTTTTCTGCTGAAACTTAATTCACTTTTTTGATTCCATTCATTCATCTCCCGTCCTGTCTGCATATTATACTCTGTTCTCTTTCTTTTTTCCCATTGCCCTGTGCCTTTTCCTTCCCAGCTGAAACATCCCTCTTCTTCCCATTCACTGCCCTTAGTAGTATTTCTCCATATATTTCATAATTTCTTTCCCTGACTTCCTCCACTCATCCCAACGTCTTGGGCAGAAGGGATTGAAGCAATGGTTTCTGAAAGAGCAAAGCCATTCTCTAGAGTAGTGTTTGTCTCTCTAGAGAAACACTGAAGATCATTATCATTCTCTGTTAATGGAGAGACAGAAAATGTGTGAAGTCAGTTGATAACATCGTAAATGTGTAGAGGAAAGGAGAAAAGTCCTTTTGCTGCAAGAAGTGTCATCAATATAAGGTACCTACAGGTATTTGATCTGAGCAAAGTCTTCCTAGACTGTATTCCATATCTATGTATAGCTGATGTCTGTAGGAATACACTGAAAGTCCAGGTCTGTGCATTAATGAAATGAGTGAGGTTTTATAGTGGAAGATGCAGGAAAATATATCTTTTCTTAATCTCTTCCAGAATGGACAGAACACAAAATCTAATAATTTGCATGCTGATTGTTATCACAGTAAAACTGAATCTGTCCCAGAGCCTTTTGCTGACTCTCCATGGATCAGTTAGGTCTGTTCGCACAGTGAAGAGGGTTGGAGCTGTAGCTTTACCATTTCAAATTATTGTCTAGCTGCTCTCTGAAAATAGAAGAAAAATAAGAATACAATAGTCAGGACCCCTCATAAAATCTTCCTGGAGGAGCCCAAGGATACTCACCATTGGTCTCGATGGGACTTTCACACATCCTTGAAAGGAATTCATTAAGCTGGGAAAGCTGGCAAGAAACCAGTCTTCCTATAATGTCTTCCATAATTTGCTCCAAGGGACACATTTATAGTCACTCAGTCTTTTTTATAGATCTTGTGCAAGATGAAGGGCTGGGTCACAATTGCAAGGCTTTAATGAATAGATGTTTGTTGAATGCCACAACCCAAATAATTTTTCAAGCATCTCAGCACAGTGCAGTGGTTTCAATATGGACTTTCCCAAGGATATGGGACAGGACGATAGCTGCAGCCTCTGGAATCACAAGGATATAGTGACTGGTTTTGCTCCAGGTGCTCCTTCTTCCATGCTGATACATTCAGATGCAGAAAGAAAACATCCAGCAACTGCAGTTTCTACTCTTCATTTTTGCAAGGACTTGAAGAATTCAGCTATTTCTTTTTAATTCATATTAACTTCTCTGCAGGTTTGTATGGAGGCAGTTTCCAATGGAAAGGCTCCTCTGATTACAAAACATCCCTGAAGCTTTGAATACCTATTGGAGATGGCCAGATCTCAGAATAACATGCTGCTTTGTTGAATAGTCTTAAGATCATCTTCATGAGGTCAATTTAATTTAAGGGAATTATCTGTCATTCTCATTCTAACAAATGCTGCTATTGGATTATAATGGTTAGAGAGGAAGGTAACAACAAAAAGATATGCTTTTTGGGTGTGAAGTTTGTAGGAGTTTTAGAATAGAGAAGTAGATTTGGCTGCTGACCTTTGATTACCAAATACAAATTCAGTCAGAAACTTTTCATCTGAAGGTAGCCAGAATCAAGAACTAGCTCCTTTCCTAATTCTCCTTATCTGTCTGAGAAAATTGGGCTCATTGGCACTGGGCTTTTTTGCTGGACCCCTTCCACCTGGACACAAACAGTGAAAGTTATGCCTTAGCAGGGCAAGCCAAGTAGCTATGGCACAGAGAAATACTGAATGCATTTACATATTGCAACAGAAACAGCCTTGAGTCACCAGACTGATATACAAAGGATCAGATAGTACAAGTTTTATTAGCAGCCAGGAATTTCTTTTGAAAAGGACTCTTTTTCTTTGACATCCCTACATATGGGCTGAAGGATGCTGGTACAGTTCTCTTTCTATCAAAATAGGATATAATGTGTGACTGTGTTCTAGAAAAGTGTTACCTTTTTTAACAGATTTATAATTTTTTCATGTCAGACCACCACAAAGCTTTCAAGCAATAGCTGCTGGCCAAAATTACATTAGGAAGGTGCACGTTATGCTCCATTTCCCTCAAGGAAGGGGAGGTAAACATAGGCAATCTGGACTGGGAGGGCCAGAGCAGAGGTAAGAAGGCGGTCAGCTCCCCAGCGGCTTGGATTTACTGAGGGTCTATGCTGGATTGATCCGTGGCAGGTTCAAAGGAAGATAATAAGGCCTTTCCTGAAATGATCAGAGCCCTTTGCTTTCATGCCTGTATCAATATTTAAGAAAAAACTCGCTGTTACTCAGGAGAGGTGACTGGTCCTTGGTGTTCCAGGGCAGGCTGTGTGCAGACAGACACAAGCTTCTTCTGCCTATGCCTTCTCAGCAAGCCTATTAGCTTGGGCACCGCGCCATCCTAATGCAGCGCTGTGGCTCCTAGACAGGGGCTGGCACGGGTCCGCTTGGCTTGGAGTAGGGGCAGGGTGAGCTCACATCTGTCTGCACCTGCCTGCGCTGAAAAAAAATCGGGGTGGAAAAAGAAACAGGAAGAAACCTCAGTGAGCACCTCTGAATCCACCTTGCGTGAGTGCTGGAAGTGGGGGGGATGCTGGGGTGCAGCCACAGGCACTGCAAAAGCTGCTGGGCTGGCTCTTGCCTCTGCAAGGGATTGGCTCTGGATCCTGCCTGCTCCTCATTGCCCGCAGGAGCTCAGCAGGACAAAC